>NC_031989.1:6867079-6879858 GCF_001879085.1 Nicotiana attenuata
AATTGAGGCATGGTCAAGAGAATTCTAAATGAAGAACCTGGTTCATCAGTATTAGTTCATCTGAATGCCAAGGTATGTTTTCTATACTCTGCATAATTAGAAATATAAATATTTAAATCATGAGCAGAAGTCCTACAATTGTTCAACTCCTTAGAAAATTCTATCCGTTTGTTTTTGAACCAGTTCCGTCCTCATTAGAATTCTAACCACGAAAATTGCCTAAAATCTAGGGAAGCTTAACCGTTCGTTCAACCTGCAGTTTCAGGTTGATTTGACCTCTAATTGACTGCTAAAGCTACCGTTATCCATTAAATGAGTCTTTCTCTTTAAATCATTATTACTTCCCGCCATCCTCATAATTCAAAACCGTCAAAAAACCTTCCTCATTCTCAATTGCATTCTTCTCCAAAGGTTTAACTCACCAATTCTCTCCAGCAATAAGCTACAATGTCGAACCCATAAGACAACCCTGGAACTCCTCCACAGCCTACTCCCTCTGATTCATCTACCCCTCCTCCACCTAGCACGACTTCCCAACCCAGGTGAAGGAGAGTAAAAATGCGTGCTCGCAAAACGGTTGCTTCTGGTGCTCTTTCAAAGAAATTAAATGATAAATTAAAGGCAAGCCGCGCCCAAGATTTTGATTCTAACTCTGAGTCTGACTCGTTCAAATTCGCCAGTGAGGGGGAAGGACCTGGGCCTTCTGACTCTGATAAGGCTCAGAAATCCCCTTCTAAGGTAAGTTTTTCTTTGGCTAAAAATTTAGAAAATAGGTTTGTGTTTGTTGGACCTATAAGGGATGTGGAACTACCTGGGTTAGGAAGGGGTGAAGGTAAAAAGAAATCTGAAAAAGAAAAAGAGAGAGAGGGTGAATGTGGTAACGTGAAGGAAAAAGGGAAAGGAGTGGTTGATCATTCACCCACTGCTGGAGTGTCTGTACCTGCCATTTGTGGGGTTGCACAAGACAATGTTGAAGAAAGTGGCAAGAAGTAAGGGGGAAGCGGTTCAGGGAAGGCTGCTGAGGGGCTAGTTAATCTAAGCTCACAAGGAGATGAACCTGGTTCATCAATTGAAGAGACCCTAGCAGAACTTTTGAAAAAGGTAGGTGCAAGTTATGATCCAAAGAAAAGGAGAACTCCCACAACAAAACCCTCCAGTGCTGCTAAACCTTCCAAGAAATGAAAGGCTTCCTCCCCAACAACTACTGAAACTCCCTTGCCAAAGGGAAGAGCAACAAGAAGCGGGGTGAAATAGAGTGAGAGAGAACTACAATAGGCTTTGGCTAAAAGTAAGAAGAAAAGGATGGATAAAGGAAAAGGTAAGGTTGCAGAATCCTCAGAAGCTGTTGATGTTGAGGAGATGGAACAGGTCCATCAGGAGAAAGTTAGAACAGTGGAGGTTCAGACCCCCAAGCCCAAAAAGATCAAGACTTCTTCCAAGAAGTCTTCCTCTGTGTCTAAGGCTGCTGAACCTTCTTTGGCCAAGAGGACAAGGTCTGTAGTAAAAAGTAAACAAGTTAGAGTTTCTGAAGATGAGGAATGGAGTGGTGAAAAAGAAAATGAGTCCGATGGTGAACAAGACAAGCTTGCCAAGTTTGACTAAAGGAAAATTTTGAAGGGAAGATTACTGAAAGATTTGGTGGAACCAGGAATGGTTCATTTGGTTGACACCTTAGCTGCTCAGGGCTGGAAGGACATGGTCCTTCAGATGGATGGGAGATTGACCAGAAATGAAATCATTGAATTCATGGAAAATGCTGAAGTCAAAGATGGCAGAGTTACAAGCAAAGTCAAAGGAGTTCAAGTGACATTTGATGCTGAGAAACTGGGAGAGATTCTAGACATCCCTGCTGAGGGATATGATGATTACACCAGACAGAGATGGCCAAGTCTGGATTCCCTTCCGTCTGCCCTTACAATCACTAGGAGATTTTGTGATGTTGAAGAAGTGAATGAGGCCAAGTTTGTGCACAAGAGTGAAATGAAGCCACATTACAAAGTCATTTTTGAGTTTGTCAACAAGTGCCTACTGCCCAGGCAGGAGAGAAGGCATATTGCAAATTATATGGACTTAGTTCTGATGGAGTGCCTTGAAAGTGGTAGGCAAATTAACTGTCCTGCATTCATCATCAAGCTACTGGACAGGGTTATCAATGGCTCCAAGACTCATGCTACCCCTATGGCTTTATTCTGACTACAGTTCTGGATAGGTGCAATGTGCCTCTGAAGAATGGGAAATGGCCACAAGCAAGGATTACTTTGGCATTAATACTTAGCTTGCTTGTGATTATTTAGTCAATGCATCCCAAATGAACCTGGTTCATCCAAGAAGACACCTATCAACAGTAAAGTCAGGGCTCTTGTTCAGGAAAGTGAAGCCAAGGATGCTGAGATAGCTAGGCTAAAGGCTCGTGTGGCAGAGGTGGAATCTGAGAGGGATGCTCTCAAAACTGAGCTTACCAAGGAAAAAGGAGAAGAATGATGGAATTCTTCACTATATGCTGAATCTTCTCCAAGCCCAAAACCAACCCTCTAACTCTCCCAAGCCTTAGGAATTCCAGCCTTTATCGCCTGAACCTGTCTAGTACCTTCAGTAACCCGGATTAGGGATTTTTCTTTCTTTTTGCTCATGTTTTGAATATTTTTGCTTTCTGGTTGTGGATTGTGGTAGCAACATATCTTCAATCAATGATATCTACTGTTTTTGCTCTTGATTAAATGTTAATATTTCCTTCATAGTTTAAATATGTTTTCTTGATTACTGATGATTAATCCATGATTGCACTTGCAGTTGCCCCAGTGGACATGAGTACTTATTAAAATCTGGGACTCACACTTTGTGTATGCAACTTTTCGATGATGCCAAAAGGGGGAAGAGATATTGTGCTTTACATATTCTGAATAAGTGATATTTATAACCTAATTAATCCGTCCTTGATGATAAGTGAATTTTCTAACTTTGTGTTGATGGTTAAGCTGAGTTCTTACAGGGTCCAAGTAAGTAAAAAGCACAGAGTTTGTCATCATCAAAAAGGGGGAATTTGTTGGCCCAAGTAAAGGTGTAGTTTTGAAGAGTGACAAAAGAACTCAGACATGGACCAGGTCCATCTTGTGAAGCACAGTCATGATCAACCCAAGCATGTGAGATGCACGTAAAGGAGATAAATCTAACTTATCAGAAGTAATATCTCCTGATCTGATCGAAAAGGTTGCATATTGGATAAGGAGAGAAAGACTCCTTACACGAAGAGAACACAATTTAGGAAGAGGATGGTGTTAGAGTATGAGATCAACTAGAACTCTTCTACCATAGAAGAGTAGCGTCTGTATCCCAGTCAATCTCTAATTACTAACCTATTAAATATCAGTATTGTTCTCTTTTACAGGTAATGTACATAAGCAGAAGTTAAACGTGAATTGAGAGCAAAATAGCAAGGCAATTTTGCAAGCAATTTATGTGGGATTCAAGCGTGCAATCCTGAAGCTAATTGAACAAGATAGAAGAACTATTTTCAAGTGTCTACCTTTTATTCTAGTTCAATTGTAGTAGGTGATTTTACATTGTACCTTTCAGCTTTTATAGAAGCAATTATATTAGGTACTTAGAGTATTCAAGTTAAAGTTAACTTGAAGTTGTCGCAACAGTTGAGGCTGTGTGCCACAACGGGATTAGAGTTAATCCTAGGTTTACAAAAGAGTTTTTGCAAATGCAGTTTTTGGCTCAGTGATTTTAGTGGAAGTTTGGGAAAATCCTATTAAGTAGTAGGTCGTGGTTATTTCACCTTTTGAGCCAGGTGTTTTCCACGTAAAATTCTCTGTGTTCTTTATTTTCTTTACTTATTATTCCGCAAACATTAGTAGTTGGAACATATAGAAGAACCGGGTCCTTCTATAATCAAGTTAAGCGAAAATTGGGTACCACACAAATCACCCCCCCTCTTGTGTGGTATTGAAGTATGAAACATCACCCTTATTTCACCGTATCAATCCACCCTTATTTCACTTGTTGCGGCGTGCAACCCGATCCCACCATATCAGTACAAATTGACCCTTATTTCACCGTATTAATTAACCCTTTTTCACCTTTTTCACCTGTTGCGGTGTCAACCCGATCCCACCATATCAGCATTAAATATTCAATGAGTATAATCAAATCAGTAACTCAAACCACAAGAACCTCTACGATTGATGATATTAAGCTGAATCAGAAAGGAGTACCAAATTGAGAATTCACATATGTAATATCACAAGGCAAGACAAGTCCAGTAGATAACATTTAAAAGGTGCGAGTAAGTCAATTAAGGCAAATAGCACCAAGTCATGCAAACATAGAAATGTCTAACATCTTTAACACGAGAAACAATGATTAACAAGTATCAAATAAGGCATGTGAGGCATTTAAAGCTTATAAAAGTTAAGGCGTGGAAGGAAGTAATTAAGGGAAAGCGGAAAATCAGGGAAACAAGTAATTCGACGGCGTATAAGCACTCGTCACCTCGCATATACGTTGCAACACATGAAATTCACATAGCACATAGTCTGAGGGTTCCTAATTCCCTCAAATCAAGGTTAAACTCAACACTTACCTCGCTCCAAAATTGACTCAAAGCTCAATCACGGCTTTGCCTTTCGAACAAACCTCCGAACCAATCGAATCTAGCAATTTAACAACCAAATGATTCAAAATAAGCCTTAAGAACTACCCACGAATGAAAGGAATTCAATTTAGGTCATTATTTAAAAAGTGAACAAAAGTCAACTCCCGGTCCCGTTTTGTCCAAACCCGAAATTCGGACCAAACCCAAACCCATTCACCCCCGAGCCCGGTTATGTAATTTGTTTTGAAATCCGACCTCAATTTGATGTCTAAATTCTAATTTTGCAAAAATCCATAATTCTACCCAAATCCCCAATTTCTACCATGAAAATCCTAGATTTTAGGTTGAAATCTTATGAAATGTAATGGAAAATTGAAAGAAAGTAGGTTAGAATCACTTACCAATGAATTGGGGAAGAAAAGTTCTTGGAAAAATTGCCTCTAAGGTTTCTAGGGTTGAAAATTTGAAAGAATGAGGAAAATCCCATCCAACTTAGCTTTTACCCAACTGCAGATATCGCAATTGCAATATCTTGTTCGCAATTGCGAGAAAGAGGCCGCAATTGCGAACTCCTCTCAGAATCCTAGTAATCGCAATTGCGATAAATTGATCGCAAATGCGAACCCTGATGCCCTCGCAAATGCGGACTTGTTCTTCGCAAATACGAAGATCATCAATAATATGCTGAGTCGCAAATGCGACTCTGCCTTCGCAAAAGCGGAACTGGCAAGTTTGCAAATGCGAACTTTACCTCGCAAATACGAGGACCCCCAGGCATGCCCAGGCTCGCAAATGCGAGATCTACAACAGATACCAGAAACACAATGCATCAGCTATGAATTCTAAGTTCAAATTCACTCTGTAGCCTATCCGAAACTCACTCGAGGCCTCGTGGCTCCAAACCAAATATGTACACAAGTCCAAAAATATCACATGAACTCGCTCGCGCAATCAAATCGCAAAAATAACACCTAGAACCACGAATTAGACACCAAATCAAATGAAATTTTCAATGAAACTTAAGAATTTCAATTATAAAAACCGGACGTCCGAATCACGTCAAACTAACTCCGTTTTTACCAAATTTTGCAGACAAGTCATGAATATAGTATTGAACATATACTAAGCTCCGAAATCAAAATCTGGACCCGGTAACAATAAAGTCAAACTTTGTTCAAATTATTAAATTCTTTAAACCTTTAGACTTCAAATTTTTGACAAAATGCGATAACTCGAGTTAGGGACCTCCGAATTCGATTCCGGGCATACGCCCATGTCCCAAATTATTATACGGACCCATCGGAACTATCAAAATACAGATCCGGATCTGTTTGCTTAAAATTTTGACCGAAGTCGACTCATATGGACTTTAAGGCACAAATTCACATTTTAATCAGTTTTTTTTCACATAAAAGCCTTCCGAAAAAATACCCGGACTGCGCATGCAAATCAAGGAAGGCTTGAAGAAGCTATTGGAGGCTTCGAAATACCGAATTAAGGTTAAAACTCTAGATGATCTATCGGGTCATCACACATATACTCGTAGTACATATTTAAAATTGAACCCAAATAGCTACACACTCAACCATTTAAACTAGAAATAGTTGATGGATGTATAATATATGCATAACTTATGTATTATATATGTATAATAATAGGGATAATATATAATTACCCTTATACTTTCTGAGAGTCCTATGACCCCTATTACCCTATATTTGTTAGAAATATGATAAGTACTTTCCTTGCCATCCTCAATTTCAAAAGAAGAAGTGCAAATCATGCGCCAATCTTTGCGTGCCATGTGTCAAATTTATTTTGTTTTAATTTTTGACGGCTTTCATGCGCATTCATTTCTAACAAATGCACGAGTGTAATTATGTATTAAATTAACATAACTGAAAGCATCATAATACACAAACAGTTAAGCGTTATCTTAATTTTAAGGACTTGAAAAAAAAACTCTTAGTCAAGGAAAAATTATGTAAATAACATTAGTGTCATAAGTATTTAGAATAATATTTTGTTATTTATGGGAAATATATTCTACGAAGCCGAAAAGTCTGCTACCCTACAATCAAGTTATAACATTGACACTTGCCTGCATGGTCAATGCTCTTTTCTCTGCCAATTTGTCAACCGGGAAATCGTTAATTAGTGCAAACGCCGTGAGGATGGAACCCAGAACCTACTCCTACTCGTCCGCCAGTTTCTACGTGATCGTTGAGCCTTCCGTCATTGATGACGGCCAACTTGTAAGTTCTCACTCAATTGTACTACTCCGCCCCTTTAATTTGCCACTCAAACCCTCAACTAAGTCAGTCAAATAAACAAAAGGATTTAAGTTATATACATAGTGTAAGTTAATTTGTTGTAGTAGCAGGTTGGTTGAGCGTCTTATTTTACTAGTTACTAGTTTCATTTATCATGGACAATTACAAGTTAGTTATCTTTTAGGTGACCTAATCGTTGTAAAAATTTAAGATTTTATTGCATAGAAGTTAAACTCATAAACTAATATATGAACAAAAGGACGTTTTTTGAGAACCCATGAACAATCCCGATCGATACGATTAGCTTAGAATCTTGATGTCTTGTTTAGGTTGTGTGCAGGGGCGGAGCTAGCCCTTTAGATACGGGTTCGCCTGAACCTAATAACTTTTGTGCAAATCCTTTATTTGTCTTAAAAAATCGTTAAGTTATGTACAAAGAATTAATTTAGAGCCCAATCACTTAAAAAAATTAGAATACTTCAAATCGTGGCTCCGCCTCTAGTTGTGTGTCTTGATCAGTAGAATATTTAGATGGTTTGAAACTACTATACTCCACATGTAAGCCAATGATTCTCAGAGGTGGATCCAAAATTTGAAAATCAGAAGTTAGTGGGTGCACAATCAGTGGGAACAAAGCATAAATATATACTTCAACTATGTATGAGGTCGACCAAAAATCATAGGTGCATATGCATTGGCTGCACATTCATTGCAATGATTCTAATTAGAAATAGCGAAATATTTTCAATTTGTGTACATAAGTGAAACAATGATCCTACATAAGAAAATTCATGGGCTGACAGATGATTATACTATCATTTGTCATGTTGATGCATAAGACATTGTACTGTACACTTTGAATTCAATATGGCGATGTGTACATCGGAGTACTAGGAGGACTAAGGTGGTGTTTGTCTCTGATAATGTTCTATAAAAGACCTTTAAACATTAAATCTTCAGCTTTTGCAGTGAATATATCATGGTTCTTGAATTGATGTCCTGCACCTAAATGAGAATTGATGATGTTCAATTGGTCATCCCTTTTTGCCTTATTCAATAGTGTAAATGAAGGCAAAAGTTCGGGAACGAGTGGAAACATGTCTGAACTCCTATATTTTGCTGGCAGAAAAGTTCCTTGATTTATATTTTTCCAATTTTTTCTTTTCTTATTTGCTTACTTGGTCGTAGAGATTAGTATTAGGTTGTGACAACTTAGAGTATGGTGATTGATGGAAATTTTGTAATTTTGTGCCGGAAAAAGCAAGCTGATTAGGCTATGCAGAGAATAACCCGAACATAATTTTTCTAGTTCTTTATGACCCCTAAGCAAACCTTTATCATGAAACCGTGGTTGAAGAAATTCTCTTTTATGATAGTTTGAGTCACTCATGTTATCACGTAGAAGGGTCAGACAACATGTATGAGCATGAGCACTGACCACTCTGTATCATTGCTGTCATCTTTTCTCTAAGATTGCCTCTGTAATGATCGTCTAGCATAGGTCACTGGAGGTTTTGAAATTTCCTCTTACATTTTAATTTAACAACTGCACAAAGATCTTTGTTTATTTTCGCAATGATGAAGACTTAAAAAATGATGAAGATTTTATGCACAAAACGTCATTCTATTGACAGAATTTGATGCTGCACAAGTAACATTGTCAGTACTTCTTCAAGGAGTTGTTCAACCTTTCCTTAAGTTATATTGAATTGCGTACTTCTACCTTTTTCAACAAAGAAAAGAATGGATAATCTATAGTTCATAAAAAAAACAGAAACTAGAGATACTCGTGGCATCATTTCATATATTGATACTTCAGTATATATAGCAAATCTGCTATTCTTTGGCTTTTCATTACACTATTGCACTCAAACTTTTATATGCCCGGGATTGTCAGTCATTGCTCTTGTAGTCTCTCATCTCCTGCTTTCAGGTAAGAACGTTTTTTCTGCTTGCTGGTGGATAATCACTCCATTTGAAACTGAGAAAAATCTGATGTATGAGTTTTCTATTCTATATTTCTAATTAAGATTACAATTGCCACCCCACCATTTTGTGCCATAAGTTGTTAGTACTTCATTCTTTTCTGACTTTATACAAATCTATGTTTGTTATTATTTCTGGGTGCAGCGCATGCCAGATCCCTTTGTCCAGGAACATGGAGATGAACTCCTTGACACTGTCAAGCTTATTGTTCCGACTGATGATTTTTGGTGTGTGAGTGTGAAGAAGTCTGGTAAAATGATTTGGCTTCATGATAGTTGGCGAGAATTTATGGAACATCATTCTATCGGGCGTTGGTACTTTTTACTCTTCAAATATGGGAAGAACTCACATTTCAATGTTCACATATTTGACCTCAACGCTACTGAGATTGATTATCAATGTAAGGATCATGGTAATGCTAAATTAGGTGCCATTAGTCAGAGCCTGTCTTACGGGAAGGAAATAATCTGCTGCGTTGGTGATGATAAAGAGGACGAAAGCTCTGTTGAAATTGTGGATCCCTTGGAAACTGAGCAAGGACCAGAGAGTTCAGCTAAGTCATCTAGAGCCAAAAGATGTAAAATTTTACCTAGGAGTAAATTTCGGCATTTCTATGATACAAGAAGCAGAACAAACAAATTGCATGACGAGGGACGGGTATTAAATAAGAAGAATTTAAACATATCGGGCGGTAGCAATTTAACTAAGCCACTTGTGGGGAAATTAGTTCAGCAAAATATGGATACTCCTATATATTCTGCAGTGGTAACTGGAGGTGTGACTAATCAAGATGATGCACAAGTGGGAAGTAAAAACGATATACTTCAGCTCAATGAAAGTAAGCATAAGATACACTTGGACCAGTATATTCAAATAGAACCAACTGCAGATACAAGGAAATCATTCACTGGCCAACAATGGGAGAAATCTGTAAGGCGTGGAAGGCCTCACAAACGAGGACGAGCAAAAGCAACAGAAACGAACAGGGCCATTAATGCCGCCAAAATGTTCAAGCCGGAAAATCCTTACTTCATGCAGATTCTTTTAGAATATAACGTAGTACGGAACCGTATTCTGGTGAGCATTTGTAGCTATACATTAAACTAAAGGTGTCATTTTATTCACTGTGAACTGCGTTGTATCTCAATATGTTCAAACTCATGTATATTAATCTCATCACATTCTTCTTGACACATACTTAGCAAGTTGTCATAATCTGCAGAACATACCAGCTGATTTTGTCCGAGAGTATATGCCAAAGACTTCAGAACTAATTGAACTTCAAGATTCTGCTGGAAATAAGTGGAAAGCTCGTTGCATTAGGAGGAAAATGCATCTGTTTTTAAGCGAAGGATGGTTTAAATTTGTCAGGGATAATGGTTTATTGGTAGGAGATGCTTGTGTCTTTGAGTTGATCAAGGACCTTCAGACTGATGAACTTATGCTGAAGGTGCACATATTTCGCTCTAGGGTGGAAGAAAATTCAACAAACTTACACACTTGTAGCGTATCTGAACCAACACTTTCTATTGGAAGAAACTGTATTCAGTTCAACGAAAGTAAGCATACGGAGACTTCAGATGCATTCGGACCTGTATCTTCAAATAGAAGCAATTGCAAGAACGGTTAGTTTGTTTTTCCAACAGAAAATTGTAAGCTCGAAAACTTATCCGTATCACATTGAGAATTAATTTGATGAATCGCAGATACAAAGACATCATTCACCAGCCAGCAACAGGAGAAATCTATAGGGCGGGGAAGGCCTTATAATCCTCGCAAAAGAGGGCGACCAAGGGCTGCAGAAGCAAACATGGCCATTAATGCTGCCAAAATGTTAATGCCAGCAAATCCTTACTTCGTGACGACTCTTGGAGTATATAATGTAGTACGGAACTATATTCTGGTGAGCCTTTCTACGGTTCTACCTATACATTAAACTAAAGGTCTCACTTTTTTCGCCGTAAACTGCTTTTATATCTCAATATGTTCTTACTTTGCAATTTGTCCTATTCTGCAGTATATACCACCTGAATTTGTTCAAGATTATATGCCAAAGACTTCAGTACCAGTTGAACTTCAAGATCCTGATGGCAATAAGTGGAATACACATTGCGTTAGGAGGAAAACTATGATGTTTCTAAGCAAAGGATGGGTGAAATTTGTTAGAGATAATGATTTACTGGTAGGAGATACTTGTGTCTTTGAGTTGATCAACGACATTCGGGCTGATGAACTTATGTTGAAGGTGCATATATTTCGTGCTACACGGAAGAAAACTCAACAAATTGACACACTTGTAGCTATCTGAACAAATACTCTCTATCTGTCATTTCTGTATAATGGTCTTCTTCCTCTTTTTTCCAATTGGAGCCTTGGAAATCTAGCTGTTAACATGTCCATAGTCGAAATGCAGAGGTTATTTTCTTGATGTTCTTTCTGCCCCCTTTTTTTGTGCATCTTTTTTCTCTCATTTTTTCCATTATTCAACAACCAAGGTTCTCTCTACTTCTTCACTACTAGTATAGTCTTCACGGAGTTAAAGTTGTATTGAATGAATTGTTTTGTTTAAATCAATCAAGAATGGCTCAAGTCTGATGTATTCACTTATTTCACACAATTCTTCTGGTCAAGCACTTATCTAATTCAGGACGACTAATCCCTGCGATTTGCGGATGCTTAGCTTTGAGCTTTTAATTTTTAAATTTATCAGCTCCGTAGGGCATTTAATAACTAGACTTTATAAAATTCTGAACAAAATTTACAAAAGTAATTTAGTCAAAGATGAGTGAGATTTAAATGTGCTCTTTTTTTTTCTTCTTTTAATGGGAGAGTCTTTTTGAGGATAATGGCCAAAAAAGAAATATTGCTATGAATGTAATCTACCTACCATGATATTTCAGAAAACGTTTTCCTATAAACTGATAAAAAGCTAAACAGAGTTTTCACTAATTGCAAAAGATGATAGTTACTTGTTACGCGTTTTGAATTACTAACGTGAAAAGGATTGGCATTGTCGCATTGACTGAATTATTGCAATATAATGAAAAAAAATAATGGAGTTCCATTTTTTGCAATGCTGCTTGAAAAAAACTAGCTGAATTTTTCAATCCAAAATGGGAAAATCCCTGCTCATACACAATAATTCCTCACATTTCTACATTTATTACTTGAGAAAGAAACAAATGCTCTATGACAAATCTAAAAATTTATGTAATCACTATTCAGATTACAAAAATCTTTACTTGTCCACACGGTTTCAGTTTTCTAGCCTAGTTACAAGGTTAAGGTAAACTTTAAAAAAAAAAAAAAGCAATTTTGTTATATAGAGAAAAGAAAGAGGAGGGTGAGATGGATGATGCTAAGAAAATGGAAAAAGGCTTCTTCAAATTCTTCTACCCAGAGAACAGCTCCCAGAAGCTGGTAACTGTTCTTTCCCTCTCATCGTTTTTTCCCCCTTTTATTTTCAAGTATTTGATAAAGGGTTTTTGCCACTCTTTTTTAGAAATCTTTTTGGTTTCTAATGCCCTTTTTTTTATTGGAGATGTGGGCCATGAATAGGGGAAGGGGAAGTAAAAAGACGTATTTAACGTTATGATTTCGGTTTGTGAATCTATCGCCAATTTAATTTATTGGGTTCGAGATCTGTTTATTTATTGTACTTATTTAGTGAGTTTTGTTATGAATATATATGATTTGAGCTTAAACTATTAAATTCAGATGAACCCATACCTTACACGATTGATCCGCCTTTATGAGTAAGATGTAAATCAGCATTAGATACGGATAAGGTTATAAAGATGTAACTTTGCTATCACATATTATATTTTTCTTAAGAGTTAAAACCCTAAAATCCTCCTAAACTATTATTTTTTGGTCAGTTTTTTACTTAAACTATTCGGGGTCTCCAACCACCCTCCCCCCCT
>NC_031989.1:6879878-6898637 GCF_001879085.1 Nicotiana attenuata
CTATGTTACCCTCCAATTGAATAAGTCCTTATTTATATTCACTTTGTAGCACAATAAAAATATAAATTAAGGCATATAGTGTTGCATTTCTTAAAAATCATCTTTTATTACATAAAAAAAATTACACAAAATAAAATTTTCGCAAATAAAAATTAACTGGCCAACAATTACATTTTCTAATTCCAGATTACATAAAGAAGGTTCAAGAGATTTTAACTTTATTCTCTACAAGGTGTTGGGTTTAATAAGAAGATTTAAATTGGTTTTTTTCAACAATATATGTAATACATGAAGAAAGACTAAAACAAGAAAGAGAATAAATCATTTCTAGAGGAAACACATATGGAGAACTGAAGAAAAAAGGTTAAAAAAAAAAAAGAAGAAGAAAGGTAAAAAAAAAAAAAAAAGAAGGAAGAATGATGAAAAAATGAGGAAGAAAGGTGGATATAAATGAAATAAGGAGAATATTTATTAAAAAAAAATAAATGTGAAAGAAGGTTAGGCTAATTAGCCATTATTTTCTGTCATGTGAGCCATTTTGATGTCTTTTTCCAATTGTCACGCGCTCCAAGCGAGTGTTTACACACGTTATGTCAGGTCAGCAACGAGGGGGTTTTAATATAAAGGACAATATAGTTCAAGGGGGTTTTGAGGACACCGAATAGTTTAAGTAGGAAACTGACAAAAATGTAATAGTTTAAGGGGTTTTTAGAATATTAACTCTTTTCTTAACGCTAAGTTAATTTTAGAGTGAATACCCTAAAACCCCTTTAAACTATCATGTTTTTGGCAGTTACAAACTTAAATTATCCGGTGTCCCCAAAACCCACCTTAACTATATCCCTATATATTAAAAAATTTCTCGTCAATTTTTTTAATGAAATATGTAAGGTAACTCGCCAAAAGGCGCTTAAGAGATGAAATTATACATAAAATGGCCCCAATTGGCCATTTCTAACGGTTAATTACTGTTACCCTCTTTAAAAAATTTAACTTTTGTATTTTTCTTCTCTTGCTTGTTTCTTCAAAAATTATCTTTCTTCTTCATTTAGGTCTTCTTCTTTCAGCTAAATCCTAATTTTTTTCCCCAAATCTCGTTTTAAACTTTAATTCCCGATGAAGACGAAGGTTATTGGGAAATATTCAATGTTTAATCAAAGTTTAATGGTAAAAATCACGATTGAAATATGGTGTAGCCATTATCGGAGGAGATAGAAGAGATTTTTTTATTTTTTTTTTACAAATGACCATGCGTTTATCCCTTCATCCTCTTCCTTTGATTTTTAATCCCCCAAATATTTACCTATTTAATTATTTTTTATTATTATTTAAAATTCTTAATTAAATTGGTATATCAGATTAGGCTGAGTAAATAGAAGGGTGTATCACACTCACCACTAAAAAATCGACGAGGTTTTTCTTAATATATAGGTGTATATAGTTAAGGGGGATTTTGGAGACACCGGGTAATTTAAGTAGGTAACTGACAAAAACGTGATAGTTAGGGTGGTTTTAAGATATTCACCCTTAATTTTAGAGTATTTTATAGTTAAACCAGTTCAGTGCATAACCCTTTCCTAAATCATCATTTTGGAGTTTAACCTTATTACTCCCTCCGTTCCAATTTATGTGAATTTATTTCTTTTTTGGTCTGTTCCAAAACGAATGTCCCCTTTCTAAATTTGAAAATAATTTAACTTAAACTTCCAATTCTACTTCAATGATACGCTTTTATACCCACACAAATACTGTGGACCCTTTCTGACTTGTTTAGGTTCACAAACTCCAAAAATCTTCATTTTTTTAAACACCTTGCTCATCAAACTGGTTCACGTAAATTGAAATGTAGGGAGTATATGATTGGACTACGTAATAGATCTCACAGCTATTCAGAAGATTTGCAATGTTAACATTAAATTCAGTCACTAAATGTCATAAGTTGCTGATTGCAGTTGCAAATGACCATATATATGAGTCAAGGGAAGTTATTTTGCAGTAAAACCACAGAGCGCCTCTGATTTAATTTGTTATTTAGTTTCTAAATTTTAGTATGTGAAATACTTGGTTTATAACCTCAAAAGTTTCAAACTTGAGTTTACTTGAAATATTTTTCCGCCTGATATTGGCTGCTTTTATGTATGATAAATATGGACAATCTGATTTTAAGAATTTGATAATCTGTACTTTTCGTAAAGATGAACCTTTTTTGTTTTCATACAGAAAATCCCCACGGCTTTTACAGAGTATAAGAATGGGAAGCTACCCAAAAGGGTTTCACTTAGGGATAGATTTGGGAATGTATGGCCAATTGGACTGGCGAAAAAAGACCGAGACCTTTATTTCCAAGATGGATGGGTGAAATTCATTGAGGACAACAGTTTGGAGTTTGGAGATTTTTTGATTTTTGATTACGATGGGAATGGTGTATTTGATTTCAAATTACTTGGAAAAACTGCATGTGAAAAGAAAGGAGCTGGAGTGACTAGTGTGAAAGTGGAGGAGGAAGAAATGATCAATATTGCACATCAAAAGATTGAAGAGCCAAAAGGGAAGAAACAATTGGCCAGTAATAGCATTAGTTCTACTTCTTCTTCTGATGGCGATGAGGATGAGGAGTACATGGTAGAAGAAGAAGACGAGGACTATGAAGAAGAAGAAACAAATGAAAAAGCAATAGTAATATGCAAGAAAAAGCCGCCACGTTCAAAAGGTACTTATGTGGAAGAGGAAAAAGATGATGATAATGAGGGTGAGGAGGAGGAGGAACACGAAGAAGATGAGGAACAAACTGAGGAGGAGGAGGAGGAAGAAAAGAATGAAAAAGCAAGAATGTTCAAGAAAAAGGCGCCATGTTCAAAAGGTAGACACAATTAAAGATTCTCTACATCCATTCATCTTTTTCATTTTATATACGATTCAATTCTTTTGGTCTTGCCTCTTCCAGAAATGCAAGGTAAGACTGCGTACAATAGACCCTTGTGGTTCAATTCTTCCCCTGACCCCTCGCATAGCAGCAGTTTAGTGCACCGGGCTGCCCTTTTTATGCGATTCAATTCTTTTCTTGTTAGTACACTATCAGAGTTTAAGTTATTTGCATTGACATTACCAAACGAACATTAAAATAATACCAAATTTTATACCTGTGGATTATTTTCATAATCTCGGTAATTGAACAGGCCTAATGATACTTTTGGCATAGTTTTCTTTCTTTTTTAAACTGCATGTTCAATCAAATGCTGCCGTATAAAAATAAACTGAGGGGATTATCTCTAAGTTTTCCATGAATGACCTGTTGTCCTTGATATTTCTGTTTGTGAACCTGACCAATTAGCTTTCTTGATTTTAGCTGTATTCAAAAGAGCCACTACTATCAAGAAGAGGGATGTCCCTGACCAATATGGTGCAGAGATTTTCAGAAGTGGACGTGCGACTCAGCCTAAAAATCCTTACTTTGTTGCGAAAATACGAGCAAAAAGAAGAGATCAACTGGTAATTTAAAGCATTACAACTGTTCATGTGAAACAATTTTATAGTACAACCTTATAGCATTCTCATTAAACAAGTCTTTGTTCCAAATTGCAGTACGTTCCAGTTGATGTGGTGAGAGACTACAACCTTGAACTCCCTCCAAGAATGTTCTTTCGTGACTCTGAGGGCAGAAAATTTGAAACAGAGGTTAATATTTGGAAGGATGGTAGGATATGGCTCAAAAAAGGATGGCGCAAAATATGTAGATGGAATCTTGTTGAAAAAGAAGACAGTTGCATTTGTGAGTTTATGAGAGGAAAATCCAATGAAGTCCTTTATTTACAGGTTACTGTTGTCAAAGCAGGAGGAGTTTCCAATCCTAGCAAATAGCATATTTAGTTTGTATGGACTTAAGTACTGTTATTTGTTGACTAGTTTTGAAGAATTGTCTACTACTTTGTTAAGTACTGCATTCTGTTGACAAAATTTGAAGACTGTGCTTGTTTGTATTAATAGCTTTGGCATTTAAACCAGTTGACTGGCGTTAAAACTGAATTCTTGTTGATTTACTTATGTTGGAAATGCCCATGTGGGCAAAGTTTGGTCAAAATGCTTATATCATTTGTGAGTTGTTTAATTCATCACATCATTCTTCAGCATTTGAGAAATATTCCATAAAAAATTTGCATTGGAATGACCTTATGATAGACTATTACGTTTGCCTCAATAATGAAAAAATTTACCCAAATTAAAAATGAGTAAATTTCATCTAACTACCAAAATATTTTAAGAGAAGTACACAAATAGCGCTGCTATTTAGGGACTGGTCCGTACTTATTTTGTCCTGAAAATTTGAAAAAAAAAATTAATTTTAGAACTTACTGTCCTGAAAAACTGAAATTTAGAACACGTTGGCTAATTCCTAAATAGCAGCCCTCTAGAATGACTATGTGCTATCATGTTTACAATATTTTAAGGTCAGAAAGCTTTACGTTATTCATCTTTTACATGAAATAAGACTCCTGTGAATTACTCCCTCCGGTTCACAATAAGTGTCCAATTTACTTTTAGCACGCCCATTAAGGAAATACTAAATTCTATACGAAAATACCTACTATGATTTAACTACCCCTAATTAAATATTTAATGTGAGGAGTAAGAAAACTTTTTAGGGATATGTACATAGGGGTTATTTTGTAAAAACAAATTGAATTCTTTCTTGATTACATAACTGGACACTTATTTTGAACCAAAATGAAAAAGTAAATTGGACACTTATTGTGAACCGGAGAGAGTAACATTTTCAGGCAATTTTGAAATTGCTGCAAACTAAGGAAATATGTATTCATAAGCTAGGAGAAGAACATTAATGATTAACCTATCAAATATCCCAAAAAAATTGTAATTTGAACTATACTTTATGTAATTTCTTTAAAAGGAAAAGAAAGGACAAATAAGTCAATTATGCTGCTTCTTTATCAAAATTAGGACAAAAGGTCCATACCCCACCAAATTTCCTGGCCAGTGTTACAAGTTGCTGAGCTATAAGATGCCTCATCCATTTTTCCTTGTCAGCCAACCATCTCAATACCCCCCTTATCCATTGCTCTCATATTCACCTCACAAAAAACAATATCTAATGTTCACCCTTTTATTATCTCTCTACTTTGGCAAACTTAGAGCACTCCATAAGCCATCACAACCAGGTAAAAACCCAACTTTTAGTTCTTCCTTTTCCAAGATTTTGTATAAACTTTGTTAACAACTTCACTTGTTTTGTATAGGTTGGTGGTCAGAAAACAATGGCAACAATGACAACATTCTCTGCAGCAACAGTAAGTTCACCAGCCATTCTAGGTACAAGGATGTCTTCCCAGAAAAGAACCAAAGTGAACTACATTAATGGATTGAACTCATTTGGAGGACTAAAGGCAAATAACAATGTTGCATCATTAGGCCTCCCTATGTGCACTGAGCAATCTTTTGCAAAGATTGTTAGCTCATTGAAAACCCCATCACAAGCCAAAGGTGGAGCTTTGTCTTCAACCTGCAGTGTTGCTGGTGAGATTTTCAAGATTGCTTCCATTATTCCTGGCTTGGTTCTTGTTGGAGTTGCTGTTGGTTTTGTCCTCCTCCGAATTGAAGCTACTGTAGAGGAAGCTGATTGAAACTTTGGTCTGTTTAACAATTTCTTTTTTCCTGCATCAAGATTCACTCTCTGTTTTATCTGTTTAATTCTCTGTTTTGATGTAGAATTTGATTTGTTTTGGAAATATATATAAGTTAAACTAATAAACTATGGGTTCCCTCTAGAAACTTTTACCCTCTTAATGTACAATCATTTCTTTTTTAAGCGTTATCTATGTTGTCTGACAAGATTTTACCTATGGTGCTCTGGACAATATTCAGAATACCATATATCTGGCTAGCTAACACATTATAAGAATGGAATTGGATTCCTTGTCATGGGATGAAATCTTCCTTTAAGATTGAGGAAAATTGGACAAAATCATTTTCAAAAGTTCAGCAGCTGCAAGTTGGTGGGGGTTTTAATTTTGGTTGCCTTTGATCGAAAAATAATGTATCTCCTAATGTTGGAGAAATTTTAGTCGTTTAAAAAGGCAGAAAAATTCCTTTAAAATTTTCTTGTTATGGGATGAAATCTTCCTTTAAGACTGTGCTTATGCTTTCATGAGCCGAAGGTCTGTTGGAAACAACCTTTTATCTCCACAACGTAGGGATAAGATCTGCCTATACACTATCCTCCCCAGACCCTATCATGTGGGATGACACTGGGGTGTTATTGTTGTTGTTGTTTAACAAGGCATAAGAAGCTGCAATCATACATCTTGATATATATGGCTTAAAGCTGTATGTATTGCTAGTTCCAACAAGGTAACAAGTTATCTTAATAAACAACTTGTATCACTTCACATTGTAAATACTTCATAAAAGGCTAGTAAGCTTACTCTATGATGAGAATAACCACTGTTTCAGAAGAAATTATAAGCATTTCTTCTAAGCTAGACTTTTAAGAGGCTTCCATCTTTTATGCCAAAAGATAGATACTCTTTGTCGCCAACTGCTAGCTTCTTCCTCCACTGTTAAAGGAAGCCATACATACCTAGACTCACTCAAGTCATCTGGATTCCATCGATCAGCCATGAAAATAAACGAACCAGGAGAAATAGGGAGCACATATGTGCTCTGAGCAAAGAATGTAGTGACTTGAAAAACTTTGTTTGCACCTATACATGGGTTGCCTATAGTCACCCATGGTCCCATCATTGATTCAGCCACATGAGCCAGTGCCTCATTTGGTGCCCAACCACTGCACCCTGATGTGATCATGTAGTAAGTTCCTTTGTGCTTGAACAAAGCAGGAGCCTCCCTATACTGTCCCACAAGAACCCTTGACATAACATTAGTAACATCAACATAATCTTGATCAAGAAGACCAATATGAAGCTCCCTGTTGTGAACGGAGGAGTAAATGACATATGCCTTTCCATGATCATCTTTGAACAAAGTCATGTCCCTGCTTTCAAAACCATGAGGCCTTTTACTATATCGATATCGAAAAGGACCAACAGGGGAATTGCTTGTAGCAATTCCAACAGAGGCTTTGGTATAGTTAGCATCATCAATATGCATCCACATTACATATTTACCTGTCTTCTCATTGTAGATCACTTTAGGCCTCTCTAACACCTTAGACTTGTGAAGGTCATGAGCCTCATCTATTTCCTCCGCGGCTAATACAATACCCTCATTCTTCCAAGTCCATAAATCTTTAGAAGAGTAGCAGCCAACACCAATTATGTCTACTCGAGCTACGTTCTTCCCAGGGGCTCGATAAGTAGGACCATTCTTGTACTCGCCATACCAATAGTACATTCTTGATCTTTTATCGTAAAGAATTCCACCACCATGAGCTTGAATAGGATGTCCATCAGTATCTAGCCAAATTCTCCCAGGGTAATAGTAAAAGCTGTCATCTTTAGTATTCTTTCGAGGGTCTATGCTAGTCCTCTTGTCAGGAAAGAAATTGTGCCTTAGTTTAGAAGACTTATCAAGGAATTCATCAATTAGGACATTAGCTTCTGAAGATTGGCTTCCTCTTTGCTGAGGAATTTTGATCTCCTCCAACTCTTCATATTCATGAACAAAGGGCTGAAGATTTGTATTCGTCCCTTCTCGGACCTGCCCATCTTGAGAACCTCTGTAACTACCCAAGGATGAGAAATGAAGCAGAATAAAGAACCCCACCAAACTACAAACCAGTAAAGGGTATGAGCATCTGCTTCTTGACGAGAATCGAGTCATGGGTTAAGCAAAGCTTTACTAAAGGGACTGCAGTTGGTGGTCAGAAGTTGTTGTATCAGATTAATCTTAACATATAGCTCATTTCAGGCCCCAATAAGAAAAAAAGGAGACCCACTGGAGTAAAGATGAGGTTAAGGGAGTGAACTTGTTTATAGTATTTCCTGGATCTCGAGACAAAAACAACTTTGAAACCTAAGATTCTTTTGATTCTGCTACCTTTGCGCCATGTATACAGCTTTTACTCTATAGAACTAGAGTTAGACTATTTGGTCAAAAGAAGTGGGCTTCCAAACTACGTAATTGCCTCCATTGGATGCCTTTATGACCTTTTTTGGGCTTCCTTTGCCTTTTTCTTAATATAAAGTTTGGCGGGGAAGCAACTCTGACTTTCTTCTGTAACGTCGACCGCCGGCCAACAAAGACAACTTGCCAAATAGAGTATTAGCCAGAATAGTCTGGCAGACACTTTACTTGTTCCGATTTGTCATCCGGTCCCTACACTCCATAATGTTTCATCCAGATATTTTAACTTAATTAAAATAAGATTTTTAAACCCTTCTGACCGTTAACCGAGCTTATGTGGCATTGATATGGCTGAAGTGGACAAAATGAGTGATTTACACGCACATTAGGTGCGTGAGCTGATGATTTTTCTTTATTAAAAAAATTAAAATTTAATAAAAAAATAAATAAATAATACTAGCAGTTATTCTAGTACGAAAGAAGACTCCCCTTCGTTCTGCCCCCCTTCCCCCCTCTTCTTCTTCTTCAGCCCCTTCCCCCTTCGTTCTCCCCCCCCCCCCCCTCCTTCTTCTTCTTCAGTCCCTTCCCCTCCCCCCTCCCCCCGGCCTCTTCTCCTCGTCTTCTTATTTAGATCTCTCCCTTCCCTTTTTTCTTTATCTTTCTTCATCCCTTCTTTCATTAGATTTTCTTCTTTCATCATGTCATCTTCCCCTTCTCTATGACTACTCCATTTTTTCCGGTGGTTTTAGCTTTCAAATTTTTTCACAGCCCTTCCAAATTGGGGTAGAGAAATAAGTGAAAACTCAAAAGACTTAATTCTCTGCTCATGTATTTTTCATGGATAGATAACTTTCTTTAAAAGAGGTGTGAAGGAAGTGGTGGTACTCATGGTGGAGGAGCCATGGCAGGTGGGTTATTCTTTTAAGAAGGTTGAGTGGGTGAGTTTGAAGAAGGGAGGAGGGGTTTTCTTTAATTTTAATTTTAATTTTTTGCTTTTTTTAATTTAGTTTTTGTTTATGAAATTAAAATTTAGTTAAATAATATTTTTTCGGCATAGAATCTGATGTGGATGCTGATTTGTCATCCACGTCAAGCAAGTGAGCATCACACGATTTCGAAGGTGTTTAAAAGTCTTGTTTTGATTAAGTTGAAGTGTCTGGATGAAACTTTATGGAGTGTAGGGACCGGGATGACAAATTGGAACAAGTACAAGTGTCTCCTAGGCTATTCTGCCTAGAGTATTATACTTATTCATCTTATTAGTTTCTTGATACGTGTGTTGCACGTGTTATTCCGTACAAGCCATAAAAAAATTAAAATATTATTAAAACATGTAAAATATTACACCAAAATTTCTAAAGAAAAAAATACAAGCTAAAAATAGTAAATAGTTTTAGAGATGTAGTGTTGAACTCAAATTGACTGGATAGCTCTGCGAAGATCAATAATTATATTTAGTTAGACAAGTGTATTTTATAATTACATAAATTTAGTTGTTATGAGTTACAAACATATCATATGACCGTATATTTCACCTAATATTTCTTTGTAGATATTGTTCTTGAAGTTGTTCCATTTTTATGTTTCAGCGAAATGATTCGTGCAACAAATAAAAAGAGAAACTAATACTTATTTGTACATGATATATTCTTTTTAAAGAATGGAAGAATTAAATGTTTGTGATGTTGTGAACAATTAAGTAAGAAGTGAAAAGAATTCTTTTTTCATAGTTATGCAAAATTATACAAGAATTTTGAAATATTAATTGTAAAAAGTTGAGGGAACCAAAAGGTTTTATACTTATTTATAAAGGTATAATTTTTTGAAGGGTATAATAGTCACTTAAGTTTATAGGGTTATTTTGGTCTTTCATATTCAACTTTTGATCTTCATGCTTATAATATAGTATATATGATCATTGGGTTGTAAATTGTAATACAACAATACTCTCTATAACAGCCTCATTTGTTCTCATATTTTTTGGCTTTTTGGCATTTCTAGTGAATGGTTGTTATACATCTATAACAGCATTTGACGTTTAAATATTTTTTCACTGTTTTAGGTAAAAATTATCCAAAAATTAATTATTTTTCCTTTTTTAATGTTACATATAAAAGATAAGAAAATTATTTAAATTTAAAATCTCAAAAAATATGCATATTTCACTATTTAAATATCGAAGAAAAATAATACATTATTAATAAAATTCATAGCTAAACGTATAAATATTTAAACCCTAAGGCATACATTTTAAAGATACCTAGAAAAATAAATTCTTTCAAGATTGATAGACGAACTTTGTAATTGTAGCTTTTTAGTAGATTTCATTCTATTACTAGCGACATAACGCTTGAATTGGCGAAGATTCATGTCGAAATTTTCAGTAAAAAGGTATCCAATAGCTTTCCCTTGAAGACAGTCTAAGAGCTTAACAGTTAAATTTTCTATCTATATATATTTTGAAATTTGTCCAATGGAAAAGATATCATGTGCAAATCTTTAAATTTTATATCTTATGCAAGATAGAAACTTTGTTAATCTTAATGATTCTATATGGCTAACTTTGTTAACCTTAATGATTCTATATGGCTGTTATAAAGGGGTAATTTTACAAAGAGCGTTCTGCTATACATATGGTTGTTGCTGTTATAGGTAAAAAGTTGTTATAGAGAGGTAAAATATAACTTAAAAAATCAGTTCTGAGAAAAACTTGGCTTTTATTGTGAATATAATATAGGAATGTTGTTATAGAGAGATCTGACTGTACGCCCAATAAAAGAATACTACACATGTGTTGTCAAAAAATAATAATATGGAGTGCTAGTAAGTAGTAATGCGGCCTTAGGTAGAGCACTTTAATTTATACTATATTCAGTTATTCACCAACCAGCACCACCCCTGGCACTAACAAACTGCATACCAGTAAGATACACATAACCCTCTGCATCTGGAATCCCAGGTCGTCGAATGTTGATTATACAAAACAATTTACAAGAATGGTGCTCCTGCATTTTGTAGATTTTTTATAATTGGTATAGCTTAAATACCACCTTCGCGTTCAAGACTCAAACAGCTTTGTATTTGTCTGTAATCTGATGAATTATGAAGTTACTTTTTACTGGCAAACAACTCAGGTGTTAAAGGGAACCGATAGTGAGATAGTAATTGAGAGTAACAATTGTTGAGACAAAATAATGTAACTTGAGTGAAGAGTAGCTTCGTCTATTTAAGGGATAACAGATTAGTGAATGGTTAGTTAGTTAACAATGCATGTGAGTGGATAGAAAGGTAGTTAGATTAGTTAGTATATATATATATATATATATATACAGTTAGTTCAGCTAATGAAAAGTAGAGCTTTCATTTCCTCCTTTACTGTTACATTCATTCTGATGCTTCTCTCTTCTCTCTTCTCTCTTCCTTAGCCAGTTAAGGCTTAATTCTCTCTCGCTCAATCTCCATTTCAGCATGGTATCAGAGCTCGAGCTATGAATCGAAGCTCATAAATCGATCCTCCTTTTCTCCGTCTGCTCTGTTTTTTCCTTCTCTGATTCGAGGTCCAAAATTGCTTAACAATGGCGATTGATGACTTAGATCACGAAAATGCAACCGTCACAGTTGAAAATGCATCACATGCATCCTCCGATGATGAATTTGAGGAAGGTGTTATAGTTGCAGTCACTCATCCATTATACCCGGTTCCGGGCGACACAAGTGGAATCTCGTTGATTTCATTTCAGCTAACTGGCACTGATAATTACTCCTTATGGCATCGATCTATGAGAATTGCTTTACTCGGCCGTAATAAACTAGGTATTGTTAATGGCAGGTGGCCCAAAGAACGATTCCGTGAAAAATATTGGTATCAATGGGAACGATGTAATGCGATTGTGTTGTCATGGCTGATGAACTCAGTTGCACCAGCTCTAATCCGTGGTATTGCTTATGACACTAATGCACAGAAGGTGTGGATGGATTACAAGAGAGATTTGACAAAGTGAATGACACTCGTTGCTACAATTTGCATAAGAAAATTGCTACCCTAAGTCAAGGTACTTCCTCTATCTCTGTCTATTACTAAATCTCAAGGATTTTTGGGATGAATCTGAGTCTGTTATACCCACTCCTGATTGTGATTGTGCCAAAACAAAGGAGTTTATTGTCATCTACGAAAGCAAAAGGTGTATCAATTCCTAATGGGCTTTAATGATTCTTATTCTCAAGCTCGTAGTCAAATACTAATGATGAAGCCATTACATTCAGTAAATCAAGCATATGCGATGCTTATGAGTGATGAAAGCCAAAGGGCTGTAGCTGCTTCTGCTAGTATTTTAGGATTCTCACCAGTTGTAAATGCCACTCATTCTTATGAGTCAACTGCTCTATATAGTGCTTAACCTAGTTTTAATCCAAAATTTAGGAAGAACTACAATGTTCAGTGTGATTTCTGCAAAATGAAGGGTCACAACAAAGAGAACTGCTACAAAATAATAAGTTATCCATCAGATCATAAATTCAAAAAGAATGGGAGAGTTGGGGCCTATAATGCAGTGGTTGAGCCTGGATACACTATGCATATGTATTCCAATAATGCTCCACACCAGGTTCCTCAGCAATCTTCAATGCCTACATATCAAAAGCCTCAACAAATCATGAATTAAGGAGTGGAGTATCCTACTGCAGTGAATCATACACAGGGTCATCTTAGCACTCAAGCTCTACCAGGATCCTCCTTTATGCAGGCACAAAGACCTTACACAAATTCCTCTCCACAGGCTTAAGGAAGTGGATTTCCTTTCACTAAAGATCAGTATGATCAGATAATGCAGATTCTGAACAACTCAACTTCTACTTCCTCTGCTCAAGCAAATGTGGCAAGTACTAGCACTGCTCTCTTCGCATCTACTACTCCACAAGAGCGGATTATTGATACTGGAGCAACTAATCATATGGTGTCAGATGCTAACTTGCTTACTAAGACTTCTATAGTTACTCCTTCTAAGCCTAAGACAGTCTTGTTACCTAATGGAGATGTCACCCTAGTGACACACACTGGTGATAGCAATATTTCAGACAGAAGCACACTTAAAGATGTATTCTATGATCCTCAATTCAAGTTCAACTTATTATCAGTCTCCAAAGTGACAAGAGACCTAAAATGCTTTGCTTCCTTTTATCCTGACTTCTGTGTCTTTCAGGATCTCTTCAGTGGCAGGGTGAGAGAGATTAGTAGAAAAAAAGATGGTCTATACTTTCTACAGAGATATGGTGGAAAGAGGCTCACTGCAGTATTATTAGCTGCTGCTGGAATAAGGACAAGGCAGGGTGACACTACAATTGATGTTGCCTTGTGGTATAAAAGACTAGGGCATCTATCTAGTATTGTTCTTAGGAAATTGTTTGCTGCCAAACTAGCTAGTATTACTGATACTATCAATAAGTGCAGTGTCTGTCCTTGTGCTAGACAAACCAGACTGCCATTTCCTTCCAGTAGTATTAAGAATGTTGCTGCATTTGATCTACTACATCTTGATGTTTGGGGTCCATATAACTGTGCAACTTATAATGGTAATAGATACTTTCTAACAGTAGTTGATGACTTTACCAGGATGACTTGGATTTTTTTACTGAAGCTTAAATCTGATGTATGTGTGGTGCTTACTCATCTTATTGTTCTCATTCAAACTCTATTTAACAAAGTTGTAAAGGCAGTCAGATCAGACAATGGCTCTGAGTTTGTCAACTCTACCTGTACCTCATTGTTTAAAAAATATGGTATCATTCATCAAAGAACCTGTGCCTATACTACTCAGCAAAATGGAGTTGCTGAGAAAAAGCACAGGCACATCCTAGAAGTCACTCGAGCCTTAAGGTTTCAGGCTCATATTCCTATCAAGTATTGGGGACATTGTGTACTTGCAATAGTGTATCTCATAAATAGGATGTCATCTTCTGTTCTTTATGGTCTTTCTCCTTTTGAACTGTTGTATGGGAAAGCACCTAATTTGAGTCATTTAAGAATTCTTGGATGTTTGTGCTATGCTAAGCAAGTTCATGAAACAAACGAACTTCTACCCAGGGCAAAGCCAGTTGTTCTCATGGGATTCTCTGATACTCAGAAGGCCTATATTCTATTGGATCTCACCTCTCAGTGTTTCTTCATCAACGGGGATGTATCCTTAGGGAAGATATATTTCCTTCAAAGACATCACAGATGCATCACCACCAATCTTCCTAGCTCCTGAATTGCCCAGTTCTAGTGAAGAGCAGCAGCCTTCACTTCCTCCTGTTGTTGCTATACATGAGCCTACTGATTCTTCTTCTTTGCCTCAGTCTACAACAGATGTGCTACCTTCTATTCCTTCTCCTATATCTCAGCCTGCAACAAATGGTTTGAGGAGGTCCTTGAGGACAAGGCAGGCTCCCATTTGGATGAAAGATTTTGTGTCACAACCTGGACACAAACCTCTTCCCTATACCATTGCTAACCATGTGTCTTATGATAGAGTTTCTCCCAAATATATCAAGCTTATTTGACAGCCTTCTCTGCCATACAAGAACCAACTTCTTTTGAGCAAGCTGCCCAAGATCCTAGGTGGGTTGAAGCTATGCAAGCTGAGATTGCTGCACTAGAATCCAATCACACATGGGATGTGGTGTCATTACCTGAAGGCAAGGTCCCTATTGGTTGTAAGTGGATCTATAGGGTGAAGTACAAAGCTACAGGAGAGGTGGCAAGGTTCAAAGCAGGCTTGTGGCTAAAGGGTACAGCCAACAGGAGGGTATTGACTACCAAGAAACATCAGCCCAGTTGTTAAGATGGTCACAGTTAGAACCATTCCAGCTGTAGCTGCCTTTGAGCACTGGCACATCCATCAAATGGATGTATACAATGTTTTTCTTCAAGGAGATCTCTATGATGAGATATATATGACTTTACCTCAGGGTTTTCAGAGTCAGGGGGAGACACGACCAGCTTGTAGACTCTTGAAATCCCTGTATGGACTTAAACAGGCACCCAGACAGTGGAATGCTAAATTGTCTAAGGCACTTCTGGGCTTTGGCTTTCTGCAAAGCCAACATGATCACTCATTGTTTATCAAAGGGTCGGGGGAACATATCATAATCATCTTAGTGTATGTTGATGACATGCTAATCACTGGGCCTAATGTGACACTAACAGCTGAGATGAAGACCAAGCTGCAACTGAAATTCAAAATGAAAGATCTAGGGGAACTTAAATACTTCCTTGGCATTGAGTTTGCCAGGTCACAGAAAGGTATACTGATGCACCAAAGGATGTACACTCTAGAGTTGATTTCTGAGCTTGTATTATGAGCTGCAAAGCCTGCAGCAACACCTATTGAAGCCAACATCAAATTGACCACTAAGGAATATGATGAACATACCAGCAGCTCTAGTACAACTTGTCACACCTCCCTTTTTTACACACCCACCCCGAAGGAGAATGCATAGGGTAGTTTTTCCATTTAAAGTGACATTATTCGAAATGGGATGATTTATTGATTTTTAGAGTCGCCACTTGGGATAGGACGGGCTTTTGGTGTCCCAAGTCACCGATTTAATTTACATCCCAGATCGAGGAATATTTCGACTTCCCTATTGGAGTCTGCGAACCAGAAATTCTGTGTAAGGAATTCTGTTGACCCGAGGGAAGGTGTTAGGCACCCCCGGATCCCGTGGTTCTAGCACGGTCGCTTAAATTATCATAAATGGCTAAAATCTGGTTTTTATACATATTTAAACCTATAGTGCAATTTTAAGATTATTTACCGCTCTTAATTAAATTTTTAGAAAATTGAACGTCGTTTAAAATATGTTTCGGATCACGTCACATGAAATGCACCCGGATCCTCGACACACTTTATTCAACGTTTTGGGATTTGGATTTGGGTCGCATGATATGCACACCCGAATTTAGGAAAGTAAAGTTATTAAAGAACGCGCCTAAAGTGACTAACGTGTTATTAACTTTGCAGGAGGCCATGAAAATTCGCTAAATGGCACGTCCCAAATTCTACGTATTTTAAATATAAACATTTAAAGAGGGCCACGCAATTTTTTATTTGGCGTGGCGCACCTCGTTTTATTTTTAAAAGGCCATCCTAAATGGGACTATTATTTTCTAGTATGGATTGTTCCTAAAAGAGGCCCTAATTGATTAACATTATAAAATTCGGGCCTCAAGTTCAAGTCCGGACTCAAACAAGAGGGGAAAACCTCTTAATTTGAATTCGCTACCTAACTTGGAGGCCCAAATTTATAATTCAAGTTTATTTTACTGTCATCATATCCAACACTTAATGAATAGATTAAAATCTTCCGTATGTTCAAACCAAACGTTCAAGGCTTTGGGCCTCAAAACGAGCCCAATAAAAAAAAGCAGTAAACTGGGCTTTAAGCTCAACATCAGCCTTCATCTTAATGGACTCGAAACAATACCACTTGGCCTACTACTCGACCTACCATTTGAGTCCAGGCCTCATTGTTCATCAATTGGGAGCTTGACCGACTACTTGAGTCGATCCGAATACCAGTAATGATTCAATTCAGGAGATGGAGCAAAACTGGAAGCTAAATGACTCAATTCACGTATCAAATAGCAGTAAAATAGCAAGTTAAACAACTAATTATTTTGAAATCCTATGCTCCAATTTTATCCATCCAAACTAACTATGATATCAATTCTACCAACATCTAAATAGGAACTGATTTTGAACCAGTAAAATACTAGACAAATGTTTACAAAAAGGATGAAAATAATCTAATTAATCGAGTGTATTCTGTTAACACGTATGAGATACTGCCTGTTGGTATCTATAGGATTATCCTCACTATCCTGAATCCGAAAATCAACAGCAACTTGACAAGTTATGAATCCTAATGCCATGAATGACTAACTCGAACTGTACTAGAACTGAGGTCATAGTTATACAAATTTGGAAGGTCCACACAGTCCAATGATCATGCGAATACAAATCAAAACTAAACTATATTAAACAAATGCATATCATTTAACATCTAGTCAACTATTGATACATAATGATTCAATCGAGCACACATTAGGAAGCCAATTCATCAGGATGTTTTATTTCAATTCCAACTCAACTGCTACACCAAGGCAAATTCGAGGTGTGTACCTGGAATTGAGTGAACAAAAGGACAAGAGGAAGTCAGCAGTGTTAGACAGCAGGTCACAGCAGCAAGAAAACAGCTTGGAACCCAAAACAATATCACTAAAGCCCAGGAACAAATGACAGAGGTACAACACCAATAAAAACACCCAGAACAGCCTTGATTGAATCCAAACACACTCAAAATTAACCCAGGAAACTTCAGAAAACTTCAGTAATCAAACCCTAAGCTAGAAGATGCAAATCAACCACTAAAACTCGAAATTAACCTAAAAATTTCAATAGAACAGTGTTTTTGGAGTTTTGTGTTATATTTTATTTTTTTTTTTTTTGGTTTTTGAGGAGCTAATGATCTAATCTAAGGGAAGAACTTTTCAGATGTTCGAACTACAGTTTTTGGATTTTGGTATTTTTGAATTTCAAATTTTCAGAGATTCAAAGCTTGTGGAAGCTTTTTGGGGGAATTTTCAGATCTTAATTTTTTGGGGAATTTTCAGGTGCTCAAAAACTTGTTAAACAAGGCAATGGGTGTGCCTTTTATAGGCAAAACCTAAGGCTTCCTTCAGATTTTAGTTTTCTTTTTTAGTCCTTCTCATTTTCAGCTTTTAGTCCCTTATTTTTAAACTTGTTACCCAAGTAACAACACCTATTTTATTGAAAACTATACTAAAGTCTATTCTAGAAAGTCCTATATCCATTACAATTCCTATACTATCCCTTCCTTACTTTAAAAATTACTATTCCTAATAAAACTACCCTTTTCTATGCCTAAATTACCCTTGATCAATCCCAAAATTACTAACTCAAACAACCTTTTACTTGAGTTAAAAGTTAACTATGGTTAATCCTAGTGAACCTAAATCAGCTATAACCAAACAGTTTGAACTTTGAACTAACTAATCTAATTGGACTCTAATTTTAATGAACACTAATACTTCTTGGTCAAAATAGTGACTTAACCATTATCTAACAAATAAAAATGGAAACTGAAATAGGATTCATATCAACAGAACACAATCATGTATCAAAGTCGAACATAGCAAAAAGAATATGAATCAACATAATCGAAATCAGTGATAACCAAACTGGACAGAAAACAAGACCAAATTAAACTAAACTACTCACTAAAGTAACCATTAAGGAACACAGCCACTGAGTTAGACTAACAGTATCATAACAAAGATCAAAACAAAACTAAAAATCAGAAATTATGCGAACTAAATCAAAATCAAAAACGAAAATTAAACTGGGAATTACAACTATGGAAACAGAATCAATCAAGAAAAGAAAAATAAAATGTAATCAAACAAAGGGAAGGAACTCACTGATTTGGTCTTCAATTCGATTGATTTTCGAAATTGATTTTTGTTAATGTTATATGCTTATTTTGTTAAAAATAAAACGTATAACATTAATAAAATCATTCGAGTACTGAAACTCCTAAAACAGTGTTGAAACTCAAAAACCCTAGATCTAAAATTTGTAGGGTTTCGCTTGGATTTGAAGGATTCTAGTTGTGGATTTAGGAAAAGGAAGGTAAGTGGAGTCTGGGGTGTGATTTTGGGGA
>NC_031989.1:6908935-6921637 GCF_001879085.1 Nicotiana attenuata
ACTTGGCCGGAAAACTTCGAACGGATATTCGACGAGTTCCAGTGATATTTGAAAGCAAAGGCCAGTGGATTTGGGTAGAGGAGGAGAAGGGGAATCTGGGGTGTAATTTTGGGGTTGATCGGAGCATCGCCGCCGGCGGCGACGATTTCCGGCCGGCGGCGGACGGCGGAGGAACGGTGGCAGATGGTGGGGTTAGGGCGGAGGACGCCGGCGTTACAGGGGAGGTACGAGGAAGATAAAACAATGTTTTAGATTTTTAGGTTAATTTCGGACAGTTTTATGGGATGGTTTTGGGTTTATGAGGGCCGTAGGATCATGGGGACTGGACGGGCAAGATTGAGTGATGCCAAACGGCGTCGTTTTGCCATGGGGAGGGGACTGGACTGGGTTGACGAGTTGGGCTGGTCTGGCAAAGACTTGGGGCATTGGGCTGGGATTAATTTTGACAGTGGCCCAATCTTGGTGGCCTGATTAAGCTTAATGTCAATTTATTTTATTTCTTTTGATTTTTGTTCATTTATTTATTTTTGAAATTTGTTAAATGCAAAAATAAAACCCCAAATTAATTCCAGAATTACACTAACTCCTAATTCAAAAGTAAAATAAGACAAATTAAAAGTATAAATGCGAAAGAACAATTTTGTTATTTTCTTCTTTACTAATTAATTCTAAAATGTGAAATTAGAGCCTAAAACAAATGCGGAATGTATTTTTATATCTTCCAGATGAATTAAAATGCACAAATAAAAATGCAACAATTACCAAAGAACGCCACAAAATTCACAAGAATTTATAAAATACTAGAAAAATTGTTTTGTTTGTAATTTGGGAATTACTGCTTAGGGCAAAAATCACGTGCTCACACAACTGATGATGAAGTCCTAACAGACATCAGCCAATATCAAAGGTTATTAGGGAAATTACTATACCTTACTGTCACAAAACCAAACATAACGTACAGTGTTCAAACACTAAGCCAGTTCATGCAGAAACCCAAAAGATCTCATTTGGAAGCTGCTCAAAGGGTCGTCAGATATGTGAAGAATCAACCAGGTCAAGGCATATTGTTATCTAGCAAGCAGACACACATTATCACTGCATATTGTGATGCAGACCGGTAGCCTGCCCTATCACTAGAAAATCAGTAACAGGTTTCTTCATCAAATATGGTAGTTCCCCGATATCCTAGAAGTCAAAGAAACAAAGCACCATCTCTAGGAGTTCTGAAGAATCTGAATACAGAAGCATTGCTTCAACTGTAGCTGAGTTGGTATGGATACTTGGTCTATTCAAAGACATTGGTGTAAAGGTTGGCCTTCCTGTGAACATCTACACTGACAGCAAAGCAGCAATTCAAATAGCTGTCAATCCTGTGTTTCACGAACGAACCAAACATATTGAAACAGACCTTCACTTCATAAGGGAGAAGATACAAAATAATCTGGTACGAACAGAATATGAAGCTACAAAGGAGCAGCTAGCAGACATTCTAACCAAAGGACTGTCACGAGCACAACATGAGTATTTGATGTCCAAGCTAGGTGTACTTGATGTCTTCCTACCACCTAGCTTGAGGGGGAGTGTTGAGACAAAATAATGTAACTTGAGTGAAGAGTAGCTTAGTCTATTTAAGGGATATCAGATTAGTGAGTTGTTAGTTAGTTAACAATGCATGTGAATGGTTAGAAAGGTAGTTAGATTAGTTAGTAATACTGTGCATATATACAGTTAGTTCAGCTAATGAAAAGCAGAGCTTTCATTTCCTCCTTTACTGTTACATTCATTCGATGCTTCTCTTTTCTCTCTTCTCTCTTCTCTCTTCACTCCTCTCTCTTCCTTAGCCAGTTAGGGCTTAATTCTCTCTCGCTCAATCTCCATTTCAGGAACAATCAGTAGAATATGACGCTTCCAAGAATTAAAATACGCAAGACCAACTGATTTAACTAACGTGCTTATAAGAATTGCACCCTTACACAATTTGATGGCTTCAACCTTTGGTCGCAGGCTTGCAGCAACCATTAGCAAGTTGCTAATGGCTCAGAAGCAAGGACTGGTGCTCAGTGCTACCCCGGACTAGCACTGAAACAGCTAACATGTATTTCCACAAGATCAAAGTGTCAATCCATCAATGCGCAGCCCTACAGGATCATTAAGAGTAAAAGACAAAAGATAAAGGTGACAAGGCGACATAAGAAATGGAATTTGATGAATATTAACCTCATTGAAAGACAATAAGTTTATACAGATGGTCAGTTTCTTTTGCATGAAAATAAAGCCTCAGTAACCTGAAGCAAAAAAGGAGTGCTTCTATGAGATTAAACACAGAAAGGATACTATCCCACTATATCTTGTACTACTAAATGTGACAAACTAGCAATCCCCCTTGTTCCAGACACACACAAATTTCTTGCGATATTTACCATTTATTAAACATGAAATTGGAGAGTAAGGTTAACGAGCTTCCAAGTTTTCTTTCCTGAAGATGTGGAAAAATTGTTTCCCAGACTGGCAGACTGCAAGGTTCAAAATCTACGAAATTCTTTATCAGTGACAGAGAAGACAAAGAAAAAAGGGTAGATTTTACAAAGCATGTAAAAGGTGAAGATGTGGTAAAGCTATAGGCTACATATTTAACTTACCAGACATTACATATAACCAGGCTATAACCCCGATTCTGTGATATTCTTAAAACCAGCTAATCCTGCCAAGTATGACCTCTTGCATTTAAAACACTTAAATGAGAAGAGCTTACAATTCACAGCATCTAGCACATATATTGGAGAAACATAAACAGAGTAAACAGTTGAGGTACAATCAAGTGACTCAGCTTGTACAAACTGCAGCTAGAAATATGACGTATTTTCAGAAATTAAGCAGCTCTACTTACCCCGATAATAAGAGAAAGAAAAAGAACTTCAACCAAGTTATGAGTATAATATAAACAAATATGCTGAAGATTGGAGACTGCAAAAGCAAAACAATGATTGGGGCTCATCAAGTAATATCAGCTAGCTCTGAAAATTGTGAACCAATTGGCTAATGTAAGATCGCTATGGATGTACAATACTTTACAAGCCAATATCAGCTTGAAACTTACAGTGCAGCAGAGCCCATTCTCTAACCTCGTTTACTACGCATACCTCCACTGCTCTTCAACATCTGGGAATATGCTATAGAAACAGCTCTCCCACAGAGTGAAAACCTAGTCTAAAGTCCATTCAAGTACATTTAACTCCTTGGCAAACTAATTTGAGATAAATATTATTGCTTCAAGAAATCCTGATATGAATATTTTCACAGCTCCAGAAACTCAGCTGCTGGTCTTAAACAAAACAATTATCACATTTCCTGTCCTCTTCATTTGACAGGTCTGGACCATTTATTCTGGAAGCTTTTTCTCTTTTCTGTAATAAGGGAAGCTTCTTGGCATGGTTTTCCCCCAATACTCAGTTTTTCTTCAGGAGGAGGATGAAATGGCGTTCCATCATCAGTACAGAGAAGGGGCGATGAAGCAGAGCATGTCTGGCTATGTAGTTGGACTGTCATGTCAATCTGATGAAATGTGAAAATGCAAGCGACTAGGGAAGGATGAACTTTGTGGTTGTTTCAGTTCCACCAAGTACTCCAAATCAATCGAGTCAATTATATCCAAACAATCGCCAAGGAGTTGTCAGCTGCAAACAGGAACCTGACAAGTTACCTTATGATGGATCTTTTCTCCCCAAGAAACCATCAACATCACCAATCCCTTCAATCAAAGCAAGATAAGTGCTGTCATCAGGAGTAATGCCTTTACTAACCATTTCTTTGAGAAGTTCCTCAGCAAGTACACCTTCCTGTTTTTTGCATAAACCTTGTATGAGAGCATTGTAAGTGAGAAGAGTAGGGTTAAAACCTGCACTTAACATGTCATCACGAACTTTGAATGCATCATCCATGTCACCTCTCTTACTATACCCACTGATTAGAGTGTTATAGCTGATATGATCAGGTTTAATTCCTCTTCCCTTCATCTCCTCGAGAAGCGCACAAGCTTCTTCAACTTTATTCTCCCTACAATACCCTTGCATCAGACAATTGTAGGTAACTTCATCAGGCTGAACGTTCATTTTATTCATCTCCTTCAGTATATCAAAAGCACGCACAACGTTACCATTGGCACAATGGCCATCAATCAATGCATTGAACATAATTAGATCTGGGAATATCCCTTTCCGCAATATTTCAACAACCAAATCATCTGCTTCTTTCATCCGATTCCTTTTGCCCAAGACTTTGATAAGTGATGTATAAGTGACAATCGTCGGTTGAAGACCCCTACTCAGCATTTCATCATAAAACTTAAATGCCTTCTTTGCATTCCCCGCCCTGCAATAGCCATTGATCAATATGTTATACGTAATACCATCATGGAGTACTCTCTTCTCTGCCATCTCTTTCACCAAATCATCAGTTTCCGCCATTCTGCTATCAAGAAACAATGCATGGATCAACAAGTTATAGGTAGTAACACTTGGCACAACCCCAATCTTAACCATCTCATCCCTATAAAAGAATGCCTTTTCTAAGTCCCCTTTATTGCAGCATGAATCTATCAGAGTATTGTAAGTCACAGCTGTAGGGATCAACCCGAACGACTTCATTTTCTCTAACAACGAAGACACCTCCTTTTCCCTCCCCTCCTTCACCATCCCGCTGATTAGAGAATTAAACGTGTACGAATCAGGCTCAATTCCTTTTACTATCATCGTCTCAAAAAACTTATTTGCTCCTTCAGAATCTCCCTTCAAACAATAACCATGAATCACAGTATTATACGATATTAAATTTGGCTTAACCCCTAAACACTGCATGTTTTCAATGAACTCCTTTGCCTTCCTCAACTTGCCTTCTTTACATAGAACATTGATCATTATATTAAACGTACATACAGTCGAACTAATCTTCATCCTAAACATTTCAGCATACACAATCCAGGCCAAATGGGTCCTATTCAATTTATTAAAAAGACTCAATAAATCATTACAAGTTTCAATCTTGGACAAAATTCCCTTCTGTTTCATTAAATAAAAGCACTTTAACGCCTCCTCGCCTTTCTTCAATTCACAATACGCCCTTACAAGCAAATCCAACACAATTGAGCTCTTTATTTCCAGCTTCTCCCGAGCACTCACAAGCCCATCAAAAAACTCCTTATGCGTGGTGACGCGTGCACTGATCACTTGCTTGAGAAGGTGTGTGGCTTGTTTAGGCGAGGGGAGACGAGAGAGTATGCAAATAGCGAGGCTATAACAGGTAATGTCTAAGCAATTGGGGCTGATATTTTCGATGAAAGTGAGTACACGGTCCGGAGATGAACGAAGGTTTGGGAGGGTGGTTGAAATTAAGGTGGGGTTTAGTTCGCCTGGAATGTGTTTGATGGAATGCCACTGAGAAGAAGTGACTGAATCTTGTGGGACATTCCCGGTGATGGGAGGTGTGGGAGGAGGAGATGGGGCATATTTTTTGGATTTGGATAGAGTAAGTGTAGAGAAATGCCGGAGTGGGAGTGAAGAAAGCTTGGAGCTTCTGAGAGCTTTGACACTTCTCATCTTGCTGCTGCAGTCTGTAGGCCAGAGAAGCTTTGCTCTCTAGCCAAATAAGGCCTAGAAGAGTTTTTGCGCAATTTGCAGTCCTATACTCCTCCTATTGTATCAATTTTAATTTGTACTTCATTCTTTTATATTCTTTTAATTAACTTTACCTTATTCAATTTATAATAAATCATAGTAAGAAATTACTTATTTATATAACTTTGTGAGTTTATTCATATTATCGGACTCAAGTCCTAATAAAGAAAAAAAAAAGACAGGAAGTTGACAATTAGCATAAAACTTATCATTTCATGATGGCTCCTTATAATATAGATTTCATTACGATGCGCTCAACTAAGCTTATGTTAAAACGATGTTTGGAATTAAAGCATAATTATTACTCCCTCCGGTCCACAATAAGTGATTAATTTGCTTTTTAATTTTGGTCGAAATTAAGTGTCTATTTATATAATCAAGAAAGAATTCAATTTGTTTTTACAAAATTACCCTTATGTACATATCCCTAAAAAAAATTCTTACTCCTCACATTAAATATTTAATTAAGGGTAGTTTAGTCATACTAGGTATTTTTGTATAGAATTTAGTATTTTCTTAATAGGCTTGCCAAAAGCAAATTGGTCACTTATTGTGAACCGGAAGGAGTATTGTTTGTTGGAAAAGAAATGTCAAATAAAAGAAACAATATACCCCGTCTAAAGTAATACATTAATCTTCTTCCTCCCAATCCAATTAATGTTGTTGATAAATGTTACATTTAGTTACATGCTGCTCTTCTGCACAAGAATTCATAGGCTTTTTTGCATTAAAACATTAATCTAAGTAAATAAATAGTAGAGCTGATGAATACAAATAAAATTTAACATATTTTACTTGGGCACTTAAGGAATTTTAAAGACTCCATTAAAAAAGAACAATAATATTATATTTTGAGGGCTACCCATCTATTAGTAATAAGTTTACCTCTAAAAGTAATTTTAGCCAAATGAAGGGAGTACATAGAAATACATTTTGGTTTTCACGTGTGATATGATGGTTTGTTATTTCACACTGCCTTACGGCATGTTTAGCCAAGTTGTCAAAAACTGTTTATTTTAAAAAGTGCTTTTGTTCAGAAGTAATTTTTGAAAATGGCATTTTGTATTTAGCCAATTCGTTTGAGTAGTATTTTTCGAAAGCTTATTGTGTTTGGCCAATATTTTAAAAAGCACTTTTAAATATAAATTACGAAAAGGGACAGTAAAGGTTCAATTTGTGATTAGCATTATTTAGAAAAGAAAAATAAATTTAAATATTTATTATAAAAGAACTCAATTGAAATATAAAACGTAAAGTAAAAATATAAATTGAAAATGTCAATAAATATAAAATATAGTTATTTCATATGATTGAAATAAAAAAGAGAAGAAATATATAGTAAAATAAAAAGGAAAAGAAAAAAAAAGAAAAAAATTAAATTAATGAAAAATAATTTGAAAAATAAAAATTTATTGTAAGGTTATTTTTGTCTTGAATAAATTAATATTTTACTTATACTTCTTGGAAAAAGCTAGAATTTATAGCTTCTCCCCAAAATCAAAAACACTAATTTTTCTGCTGCTCAAAAGTACTTTTTTATTTTAGCCAAATACCTTAATTTACTAAAAAGTACCTTTTTGATTAAAAAAAGAATACTTTGCACCTCCCAGAAGCTCGGTTAGACATGCTCTTAAGCCCCTGAACATGCTGAAGTGGCAATTTACTAATGTTCAGGGTCATATTACATTTTTTCTAAGTTATTAAAAGGACGTCAGATGCTATTTAAACCCAATTAACTTCCACGATCGGAAATCTTTACCGAATTCACGAACAAAAAAACCCTAATTTCTGTGAAAAAATGTCGTACGACGACGTGGAGATTGAGGACATGGAGTGGAACGACGAGCTCCAAGCTTTCACATATCCTTGTCCGTGCGGCGACCTGTTTCAAATCACAAAGGAAGATCTGAAGCTAGGCGAAGAGATCGCTCGTTGCCCTAGTTGTTCTCTGTATATCACCGTTATATATAATATGGAAGATTTCCTCGGAGATTCCAATAAACACGTTGAGCCTTCGAAACAACAGCCTATTGCTGTCGCTTGAGAACCTCAAAGTTTCGTTTTTTTTTTTGGTCCAATTGAAGATTTTGGTATCATATTGTAATACGTAGTGGTTTGAACTGGCATTAACTGCCTGAAATTTTGCTGTATTGAGAAAGAAGGATTACTGGTGTTTGTCCACTCTATAGATTATTAATTTTATTGGGATTGCAATATATTATACGTAATTATGTGCTATCTTTTCTGTTATTTGATTGCTTGTGCAGAGTTCAACAAGCTCCACATTATGTTGAAGCTGCTCATCTTGAGGTAAGTCGAAGCTGTAGCAATGGTAACTGCAGTACGAATTGTTAAATACTAAACAATTAACCTTAAGAGTTAACGAATTAAAGTGAAAATCCATATTACTATTATAAGAGTAATTGTGTTAACTGCCTGGAAAGTTTTGTGTTTGGTAACTATAATCTTGGTGTCCATATGATAACATTGAAGTTTATAATCTTGGTGTACATATGATAAAACAGAGGAAGCAACTAGTATTTTATCAACCACATGTAAATCTTTACCCTGTTCGTTTTAAAGGAGTCACCAGATATGTACATGACAGGTTTACGTGATGAATCACTCATCTGCGAGATTACTGATACACATCAACAGTTTATATTGAAAATGGTAAAGAGTACAAAAATAGATTAAGATTTGAAGGAAGCAAGGAAAAACTTTAGACTTAACTCTTACGCAAAAATCTCAAAATAGTAGTTTCCTTCTAAAAACCCCCACCCCATTAATTCCTGGGCACCTCTCCTGAAGAACACTAAACACGCCACATTAACTGCGACCTCTTCACCAAAGTTGATGCAGCTTGATAATGTACCAGTTATTGAACTCCCGCATATTGATGTCATACATGGAGAAAGATATCTTGTCCTGCGTCAGAAAGAATAACATAGACTTATCACAAGTAATAAATGTCATTAGTTCCTTATTATCCGGTTTTAAGAATGTCAGCTTGATGATCTTTTAAGCCCATTTTAGCTTCCTGTAATTGTCTAAGACCAAGACATGGAGCTCATCTTTTACTAGTTCGGCGAATGATAGTCGGTCATTCCAATCCAAGAGATTAGTACTGCTCAACTTTGAGAAGAAACATATAGAGAGAGTAGTATGACCAATGTAACTCTTATTAACCATATCCAAAATATCAACTTCTATATTAAGATCATCATCCATTTCAACATACCAAATGCAATAAGCAACCCTCATTCTTAAGCAAAACCTCAATTCTCTTCCTCTTTCAGCCATCTCGTCCAGCCATCTCGTCCACTGTTCTTAATGGCTCGCCGGCTATAAGTAGTTGTTTGATCACTGTATGGGTCAAAATTAGACCAGAGAAATTCGGCACGCGAAGACATAAAGCCAAGGTCGGACAGGCCAAGGACGGACCGTCATCAATAAACCCAAGGTCGGACCGTCATCAATAAGGTCGTGGTCGGATCGGCCGAGGTCGGACAGGCCGAGGACGGACAGTCATGAAACTGATAGTTTGCTTTAGAATACTCAAAATGAATATTCTACCGAATATTCTCTCTAAATTGTACCTTTTGTTAGGATTTTTTATGGATACCCCCCTTATAAATAGAAGGGGGGGACTTCCCATAATGGGGGCTCTCTCTCCCTCTCCCTCTTTCTAGAAAACATGTAAACACACCTCTCCTAAGAAATGAGAGGATCTGTGGTCCCATATCTTCATCAGGCCCGAAAAAGGGTCATAAGGTTCTTGTATTTTACTATCATTCTTCTGGATTAAATGAAAGAAGATCCGTCTCACTGAAGATCGGGTGAATCTTTTCCTTTATTCATATTTTTGTTACTTAATGCATCTTTCTTTATGCTATTAAATCTGGTCATAATCGCCGTCAACATTTACACTCGGCTATATTTTTCTACTCATATTATTCGTCTCGGATCTAGAGTTAATTATCTTTAACTAGGATTTTACCCCTTCATCTTTGATTGATTTGCTCAAAAAGAGTTTAACATCTTTTGAGTCCAACAATTTGGCGCCGTCTGTGGGGATTTCCTAGTTAAAATTGTAGTTTTCTCTAGATCTAAAATTCAATTCTAGCAAGTTTGTAGAGTAGCGTCACTGTTCGGGATTGCTGCACAAAAAGAGGACTAAGAAATCTAAGCAAAAAACACTAGTGGATATTTTTCTGTATGGCTGACAAAGTTGCCCATCTGTGCCTGCGCACAAGTAGGCCTGAATCACTGTTGATCAAACTAATCCACGCTTATATTTGCAAAACACACAAAAAAAAAATCAAAAAGAAAATAATAGTAATATGGTAGGGGCCATGTTTAAATATCATGCTTTATGTAGAATTTTCTTTGTGATAGGGGATGGAAGTGGTTCCATGTCTCTTCCACGCTATATGTTGTGCTGCCTTATGACTTTTTGGTCGGCAGCAGCTCACGTTGCTTATGAATACGGGGACGGTGCCAAAATGCTCTCATCAAAACCTAAGTGCGCATAAACACTCCCTGAAATTTCAATTCACTCTATCATACGCGGATCGATTAATGTCATCACGTCACCGAATGACAATCTGTCTATGGACTTTACGGTCAAGGCAAAATAGTTGAAGCCGATGTCCTTGCCTATGTGATAGAAAAAGGCGTTACACATACGTTTTCCAAAAGAGGCAAATATCATTCAATATGAAACTTCTGCATTGAAAAAGAAATGCCAAATCTATACTATTGTTCCTGTCAATATTCTTGCTGCTCTTAAGATAATGTCGAACAATCGTCTAACTACTGAACAACTTTCCATCCTTGGCTACATGCTTATTTCATACTAGCATATCCATGACATTTTAAATTCATGCAAGATCGATTTAAGGAAGGGTCGTGCTCCAAAGAATGTGGCATAGACAGTCTATACTAATCTAAATTACCACGGTTGAGAAGACCGAAACTAGCTCTCAAGTATGCAGCATGGAGAATCATCCCCCGGTACAACTCACAGCCCGTCGTCAACCAAATCACGGGGACTTTCCAAATAAAAGAACAAAGGCTACGAAAATATCAGGCAGGAATTCATAAGCTACGCCCGAGTTTGACGAGTATCAACTCGACCAGATACCCGGAGCACAAAACATCGAAACAGATGGCCCTGCCGAACTGGTAGCGGCCACTAAAAGCATAACCAGAGGAGTGAACGTGGCCACTCCTCTCCACTCGCCGACTGATCAAATCGAGGTAACGAACGATTTCATTTAGTTTAACTGACTATTTTTCTAAATGGAATAGAAGCAGGAGCATTCTCTCAGATACACGAACGGGAAATACATCATATTCTCCAATGCAAGCAAAATTAAGCAAATTGGGACTCCCCCAGGGAACCCTTTAAGGCTAAGGCCTTCGCCATCAAAGATCTGACAGTTCGACCTCGTTCTAACTGGGACTCGGGCTATGTGCCTTCGCCATCAAAGATTAACAGTTCGACCTCGCTCGAACTGGGACTCGGGCCAAGTGCCTTCGCCATTAAAGTGTAACAAAGTTCGACCTCGCTCGAACTGAGTTAAAGGCTAAGTGCCTTCGCCATCAAAGTTTGACAGTTCGACCTCGCTCGAACTGGGACTAAGGCTAAGGCCTTCGCCATCAAAGATCGACAGGTTCGACCTCGCTCGAACTAGGATTAAGGCTAAGGCCTTCGCTATCAAAGATCGACAGGTTCGACCTTGCTCGAACTGGGATTAAGGCTAAGTGCCTTCGCCATCAAATTTTGATAAGTTCGACCTCGTTCGAACTGGGACTCAGGCCAAGTTCCTTCGCCATTAAAGTTTGACAGTTCGACCTCGTTCTAACTGGGACTCAGGCTATGTGCCTTCGCCATCAAAGATTAACAGTTCGACCTCGCTCGAACTGGGACTCAGGCTAAGTGCCTTCGCCACCAAAGATTAACAGTTCGATCTCGCTCGAAATGGGACTCAGGCTAAGTGCCTTCGCCACCGAGGTCTGATAAGTTCGACCTCGTTCGAACTGAGTTTAAGGCTAAGCGCCTTCACCATGAAAGTTTGATGGTTCGACCTCACTCGAATTCGAACGGGTTAACATTTTGATAAGTCGAAATAACACCCTTTAAGGCCAAGTGCCATCGCTAAAAAGAAGAACTCGGCCTCGTCCGCATCAACATTCGGCCTCGTCCGAATCGACATTCAGCCTCATCCGAATCAACCTTCGGCCTCGTCTAAAACAACCTTCGTCCTCGTCCGAAACAGCCTTCGGCCTCGTCTGAATCGACTTTATGGCCAAGGGCCTTCGCCAAAGAAGAAGAGTTCGACCTCGATCGAACAACGACAGGTCAAGATTCCAACAAAATCGAAATAATACCCTCTAAGGCCATAGGCCTTCGCCGAAGAGAATTCGAAATGTCCCTAAGGCCAAGTGCCGTCAGAAAATATAAAGGGAAGGAAAGACCGGGACTCGCCATGCGGGAATCTACCTCGCATCAAAGTCGCGAAAAGCGAAAACATGGAAAAGTCTAAGGCAAATAACAACGAAAAGTTCTTATTTATACAAAGTCACTGCGCAAATAGTCGCAGATTACATACGACCCGGATCAATGGTCAAAAAAGACAGCTATCTTTTCACTCGGCGTCACCATCGCCACTCTCTTCACCACCATCTTCAAGATATTCTCCCTCGGCATCGGCATCCTCAGCTGCAACCCATACTAATCGACCTCCCTATCCGAATTTCTAGAACTACGATTAATGAGGTCCGCTCACCGAGCTCGACCAAGAGACGACCTCGATAAGCGGAGGGACTAACTGTATGGGTCAAAATTAGACCAGAGAAATTCGGCACGTGAAGACATAAAGCCAAGGTCGGACAGGCCAAGGACGGACCGTCATCAATAAATCCAAGGTCGGACCGTCATCAATAAGGTCGTGGTCGGATAGGCCGAGGTCGGACAGGCCGAGGACGGACAGTCATGAAACTGCTAGTTTGCTTTAGAATACTCAAA
>NC_031989.1:6921989-7062443 GCF_001879085.1 Nicotiana attenuata
CCCGAAATATTGCTCCAAATACTTGACGAATTAATTTGAAGCTTGAAAGTTGCTCCAAAAAATTTGCCCAAATACTTGAAAGTTGAAAGATATCACTTGATAGTAACAATAGTGAGAGAATAATATAGAATATTAGAATGTAAGAGATTTGAGAGAGAAGATTGATTTTTTGTGGGAAAAAATGAAGAAGAATGGGGGGTATTTATAGTAGAAAATAGGGCCAAAGTGACAAATGTTAAAGTTAGGGGTTATATTAAAAGTTTGGGGGGGGAGAGGGGGGGGGGTTGGGGGTGTTTTGGGGGGTGTGGGGGCCTTTTGGACCGTTGGCAACAGCCATTTTAGCAATTTAAGCCGTTGGCCAACGGCTAGTTTTTAAATTAAAAAAAAAAACAGGCGGGACGGGACGGGACGCGGGACGGGACGGGACGGGACGCGGGACGGGACGGGACGCGGGAAGGGACGGGACGGGACGCGGGACGGGACGAGACGCGGGACGGGACGGGACGAAACGGGACGGGACAAACGGGACGAAACGGGCGTCCCGTCCCGTCCCGTGTCCCGCGTAACATTGGCCCATCCCGTTGAATTTTTAGCGGGACGGGACGGGACGGGACGGGACGGGACGGGACCGGGACGGGTCGCGGGACGGGACGGGCCGGCCCGTCCCGTTGGACAGCCATAATTTTTATACACGTTTGTCCATCCTGGCATACCGTGTGTTGTATATTTATTGATGAGCGTGTGATGCCTAATTTAAAGTTGTTGAGTCAAAAAATTAACGGTGAAAAAGCTCTCTTTATATAACCCATACACAATACTACTTTTCCCCAATGATTAAAAAAAAGCCCTACCCCCTAATATTCCTCTTCTCCATAGCTGAAATCACCATTGAAGCCAAAAAATTTCAGAGGTTATTTTATGTGTTTTCTTCTAATCTCTCTTAAATCACAGTAAAAGCTTTCATATATTTTTCTCTCTAACTTGTTATCTCCATTCTCCAAACAAGTTGATGGTGAGACTAAGTAATGGGGCTATGGTCTGTCATTGTGGGGGAAAAGTAGTATTGCAGACTCCTTGGTCTCCAAATAATCTTGGTCGAAGATTTTATGGATGACAATATGAACGATTATGTACTGATTTTATGTTTCTTTGTTTTCCTTAAGTTTCAAAAATAACAACAAAATCATAACTCATTTAAACTATAAGTCGCAAACAAAAGTATATTTTACTGGTTTTTGTCGCCGAAGAGACAAAATCAACTAAAATCTTCAAAAAAATTCATCAAAACCCTTGAACATGAAATCTGCAGTGAACCCATCAATCCCCAGTATAAAATAAAATCTCCACCTTTATATGATTTCCTCTTGATTTTGCTAAAGTTTGGATGAAATTTAACTTTAGGATTAAAAGAACTATGATGCAAATTAGATAGGGAATGAGATGGGAGCTGGGTCTGAGAAAGCGAAGAGAGAGAAGATGCACAAATGAAAGGTATTATTTGGCTTTATACTATTATTTGCTTACATGGAAAAGAAAATACACGTGTTAATATATTATTCGTTCATTTGCCATGTAAGTGGCGTTTGGACCTTACGCACAAAGTCTAACATACATAGGTGTTTAAAAATTACATTTTGGACGAGTTTAAGTGTCTATCTGGTCATCCCATAAGTTTTTATGTTTATTTTACAAAAGGTGCCAAGTTTAAGGGGCTATCTAAGATTTTGGCCTTTAAAATAGTTAAGTGATCATTTGAGTAATATACTCCTACAACGAAGGAACGCGAGATAAGGATGCATAAATATGGTAGGAAAGAACTTACCCACACCCGGTGTATACACCAAATTCAGTTAATTTAACCATAGAAAATAAACTACAATATCTACTAGAATTTATTTTTAATACAAAATTTAAGAAAAGGTAATAAACAATCCTAATAACTGACGTTGAACTTTTTAGGGTTGCCGTACTTATTTTATTTCTCGCCTCAATTTCTTGCATCTTGCGAGTTTTCTGTTCTTTTATTTCTAACATGGTTGCTAAATATTATGAGTTTCAGCATGTGCCAAACCACAAGTATGATCTAGCTTCCAAGAAGCAGTTATGCTTTTGGGTAAAACACCAGTCTAATCGAGCTAAATGCTGCAGAAGCACTGTACTCCAACCTGGTTGTGATCAACATGGTACTCTAGGAGGTATTATGTGATGAAACCTTTCTTCTTAGTTGTAACACACTTATATAAGACTTTGCATTACTCTAAACTGGAGAAATTGGCGTGGCGAGATCAGAAGCAGTGAAAGAAAGTACCCCGGTGCTTGTAGAAAAATGCAACAAATTATTTAATATACTTCTTTATAGTTATTGAGTATTTCCTCAAATCCAGCGGGCAACTTAAGATGAACATTTTTTCTGTTCTTTCTTTGAACACTAGGGTTCTTAGTGATCTTAACACCCCGTGTTCCACCACCCTTTCCGTTGGAAGTTCTTCCTCTTCTTCCTTATCTTCCCTCTGCGCTTGGACTGGGTTTGGCTGTTGTATGGGAGGAGGAGATACTGCTGGGGTATTGTTTTGGTGATTCTGGATGCCTGGGTTGGGTATCATCACTGGTGCTTGATTCATCAGCATGCCTTGCATATTCTGAAAAGTAGGAGCGGGGTTTGGGGGTTGTTGGACGTTTGGAAATAGAGGCGAGCTCGAGTTGAGGAGGTTGTAAGGGTGAGAAGGTACCCATGGTTGCTGGCTCTGCCATGCATGGTGGCTCCATGGTGATGGTACCCCCTGGTATAGGGTTGTGGCATGAGCTATCCATAGGTTGTTCACTATATTTTCCATGGCTATTCTCAAACCTTCCGCAACTATTTGAGCTAGGTATCATAGGTCCTCGATTTGGATGATTATGTCCTCCCCGTTGATTTGTAGACTCAAACTCAGGCTGTGACCCATTAGACCCTGCTCTAGCCAGCTTTGAGGAACATGATTTGGGGGTAGTGGTAGGGTTGTGAACAATGTTGGTGCTTGGAGGGTGTGTGGTGTTGTTTGGGGTTGATTGGTCGTGTGGTTGCTCCTTGGGTGTTGATCCTTACCCATATATTCCTCATTGTCCTTACATTCCTTCTTTGGTAATTGTTTGGGAGTCTCATCATCTTTGGTGTAGTTGCTGATAGTTTCAGTAGGTTTTTTTGAGTTTTCTGTAAGGGGTAAGTGGGGTGTGGGAGTGGAATATAAGAGATTGTTTTGTTTTGGGGTAGTAACCACTAGAGAGTTTAATGAGCCTTGCTTATTGATGTTCCCAGGCATGTTCATGTCCATTTTATTAATGAGGCTATTATCTAGGGACATGGGGGAGATGGTTTGATATGAGGTTAAGAGGGTTGCTATGGAGGTAAAAGGGTTACCTAGGGCTATACTGCCCACTTTTTGGATAGAACTAAGGTTCTTAGTTGCTAGGTTTTGACTTCTAATAGGTAGGTCTAAGGACAAGACTTCATAGTCCATTGATATTGGGTAATGGGAAAGAACATGTTGAGGGTTTCCGGTGTTAGCCTCTCTAAGTTCGTTAGGTTGACTATTTATGTTGCTAGTTTGTTTGACATGAGTTGATTGAGAGGATTTTGTAGGGTTTTGTCTATTGTCCAGGGGGTTTTCAACGTTTTGGACTAGGGTATTATGGTGCCTTACTTCTGATGCTTTTGTCATAGGGGTAGGTTTATACTGGTTTGGGGCCCTGCAAGAGTATGCTCTTTATCCTTTGTGTGTTGGATTTTTTGTAGTAGGGGACTCCTTTTGTCCAGTGATTTTTTTGTTTGGAATTGCCCCTGCGCTAGTCCTGCTATTGGTTTCAATCAGGCCTGTTTGTTGGTGGTTCTCATTAACGAGATATTAGAGGTTACTGGGTTTCATGGTACTAGTTCTCTCCAGCTCTTGCTTCGTTTTTCTTCTTTGATGAGAGACGATTGCCCAATTTTCAACTTTTGTGGTGATGGAGTCCATTGGGTAGGTCTTTTGTTAAGACTGTTAGGGTAGTTTTCTCCTAAAGTATCCGTTTTTTTGTTTGGGCACGCTGGTAAGTTGTGACCTAGACGTCCACAATTGGTGCATTGGATGTTAAAACCTTCATAGGCAATCCTTTGGTAGTGTTTTCCTAGAAGAATGTGTGTCTTGAGAAATTTCTCAATTGGTACTAGGATACAAAGCCTAGCATATTTCCCCCTAAGGGCTGAGGAGGTACAAGCGTCAATACGAATGAGCTCTCCTATTTTGTTCCCTATTTTTTGAAGTATGTCGTAGTCATAAAACTCAGTAGGAAGCTTAGGCAATCTAGCCCATATGGCCGAGTAGGTTAGGGAAGCTTCCGATGCCACGAACCTAGGTTCTCATTTCCTAACGGTGAGGAATTGGTTTCCTATGAACCAAGGTCCCTCATGGAGAGCTTTGTTGTAGTTTTTTTGTTTATTGAATTTTATGAGGTAGTAATCACATCCTAGGTCAATAAGGGAAATAGTCTCACTAGGTTTCCATATTGCTTGTAACTTTCTTTGGAGGAATTGATATCCAACCCTTTTCCCAAAGACCTTGACGATAAGGGCAGTTTCCCTATTTTTATATAAGCGTTCTTTGTCCTCGGAGGTGATAGGGATGAATACATCGGATTCTTCTTCAAAAAAGGATTTTCAGTTTCATCTGAAATTGTTTGGTTATCATTTATGTCATTTTGGACACAAATGTTATTTGAGTAGCTAGTATTTTGAAGGTTGTTATTTAGGATATTAAGGAATGTTGGTTTGTCTATGTGGGGATACCTAGGTTCTAAGGGTTGGGTATCGTCCAATTTTGGCGAGATGGTAACACAATTGCTTGATGCTGCAATTGAGATCTCCATATGGTTGGAGTTGTTCATGGTAGGGATGATTTCATGATTTTGGGGATTGAAAGTGGTACTGTGTATCACGGGGGTCTTAGGATTTGGCGGAGAAGAAGGGTAATAGATGGGATCCTTTTAGAGAGAAGGCAGAGGTTTTTTTCCTCACTCTAACCCATTGCTCCCGTTTGCAAAAAACGTTTGAATTTGAACAAAGACGAAAACAACAAGTAGCTTACGATGTAACATATAATTTCATCTCTAAGGCACGCAAGGTTGAAAACCACTAGCTAATGATATTTAATTTGTAGATCTTTTGATTATTGTCTTGTTCTATATCATTTTCACAACCGATTTTGAAAATATTAAAAATTTCTAACTACGTGGAAAATGTTTGACATTTCAAAATAGAAAAAGTTATTTATTTAAAATTCATTATTGCCTGTAAAATAAAGATGTATAAGATTAGGAATGATGATATTCGGGAGAAGGTGCGCGTGGCTCCCATTGATGACAAGATGCGGGAAGCGATGCTCAGATGGTTCGGGTATGTACAGAGGAGAAGCCAGATGCTCCGGTAAGGAGGTGTGAGTGGCTGGTTGTAGAGGGAACGAGAAAAGGTAGAGGGCGACCTAAGAAGTATTAGGGAGAGGTGACCTCATGGCGAGGCTTCAGATTTCCTAAGACATGACACTTGATAGGAAGATGTGGAGGTCGAGTATTAGGGTTGTAGGTTAGGAGGTAATTGAGTCTTGCCTTACTTCGTACAGTTGTTAGACTAGTCTGGTAGGGTTTTTGTCTAAAATAGCTAGTGGCAATGTCGTGTCTTACTATTTTGCTTTTCAGTACCGGACCTATTTACTAACTATTGTTTTTTTGCTTTGCATCTTTCTTCTGGATTTCATCCTATGATTCCTGTGGTGATACTGATATTGTCTCCTTTTGTCTTTTTGTCCTCTTGAGCCGAGGGTCTTTCGGAAACAGCCTCTCTACCCCGAAAGGGTAGGGGCAAGGTCAGCGTACACACTATCCTCCCCAGACTCTACTAGTGAGATTTCACTGGGTCGTTGTTGTTGTATTGCCCGTAAAATAAAAAGAGAAACTCGTATTTAGGATAAAAATAAGTTATTTCTTCTTTCAACATATATGGAAATTGCTATTGTTCTTATTTCATTTCCTTTTTGCTTTTATTTTTTCTTTTTCCTTCACATGCAAAGCATATGGAATCTTATTTTTGTCGTCTTTGAAATAGAAATGTAATACGTAAAAAGAATAAACTTTAAAATGATGGAAAGATAAATTTATTTCACCCGGGTATTTATTAGAACTGATTTAATTTAAAGGGAAAGTTGTGGGACGGAAAATGAAAAACAAAAACTTTTAGGGGTGGGAGTGAATTTATAAATTAATAACGACGTTCTTGAAGTTGTACAAGTTCAGTCGCCGGTGAACGGAGAAACGAAACAACAAATACAACAAGTGCTCTCTTACTTGTAACGTCAGAAGACCAAAGTAAAATGGAGAATTCATTAGTAAAATAAGGAATTATGCAAGGACTTCATCACCAGCAGCAGCAATTAGCGGCGCTTCTCACCGTCGCTTTACCCAAAGAAGATCCTTCGAAATCGACTTCCACTTCAACAACTTCAGCTGCTGAAGATGACGAGTCTTCTCGTGTAGCCGCTATAACTTCTCTCCAACGCGCCATTCTTTACCCTCCAAACTCTCTCCTCATCACTCACTCTGCTTCTTTCCTTGCCCAAGGCTTCTCTCAGCTCCTCTCCGATAAGTATGCCTTTATCTCTCTCTCTTTTTCTGTGTTTTATTTACTCGTTCTTTTATATGCATGCCATGTGTTCGATGAATTTCCAATAAGAAACTTAATTTACTCTTTGCCATCTCTCTTAGCGCTATTTGAACAATACTGCCATTTGCTTATGAGGAATCATATTACACAATCATTTTTGACACAAGCTATCATATAGGTATTTTGATCACACACCATTAAATTGGCAGCCTACTTAACTTAATGTGATACGACATCAATTCTCTTAATAATTGCTACTATGAATTATGAAATCAGACTGTCTGATGAAGATTTTGCTTGGCATAAAAATTGCTGGTCAGGTCATATTCAGTGCGTCAGGCGGCAGCTACTGCTTATGGCGCTTTGTGTTCTGTACTGTGTTTAATCTCGATAGCTCCAAATGGAAGGCAGAGCCATGTCATTCTTGGCAGTTTAGTTGATCGGTTCATTGGTTGGGCATTGCCATTGCTCAGCACTATAGTAGATGGGACAACAGATCTTGCATTGGAGGGCTTGCGTGAATTTCTTAATGTTGGGGATGTTGCTGCAGTTGAGAGGTTTGCGTTGCCAATTCTCAAGGCTTGCCAAGAGCTTCTTGAGGACGAGAGAACCTCCTTGAGCTTACTGCGCAGGCTTCTCGCTGTTTTAACACTAATCTCCTTGAAGTTCTTTAGATGCTTTCAGCCCCATTTTGTTGATGTTGTTGATCTCCTTCTTGGGTGGGCGATGGTACCGGACCTTGCAGAATCTGATAGGCGCGTTATTGTGGATAGTTTCCTGCAGTTTCAGAAATATTGGGTGACTAATATGCAGTTCCCATTGGGATTGCTCTCGAAGTTTCTAGGTGATATGGACGTGCTGCTTCAGGATGGAAGTCCTGGTAGCTCCCAGCAATTCCAAAGATTACTTGCATTATTGTCTTGTTTTTCTACAGTGTTACAGTCCACAGCATCGGGTTTGCTGGAGATGAATATGCTTGAGCAGATAAGTGAACCTCTTTGTAAAATGGTTCCTATTCTATTAGAATGCATGTCTATGATGGGAAAAAAGTTTGGCTGGTCAAAATGGATTGAGGATTCGTGGAGATGCTTGACTTTGCTTGCTGAAATTTTGAGTGAACGGTTTGCAACATTTTACCCCATTGCCGTTGATATCTTGTTTCAGAGCTTGGAGATGGTAAGTAAAGACCAGTCTACGGGGATGAAGAAGCTTGATTCCTTTCAGGTTCATGGGGTTCTTAAAACCAATTTACAGTTGCTGTCCCTGCAAAAGCTTGGTCTTTCTCAATCATCTGTTCACAAGATATTACAATTCGGTGCGCCTATATCTCAGCTGCGTTTGCATCCCAACCACTTAGTGCCAGGAAGTTCGGCAGCTACTTATATTTTTTTGCTTCAACATGGAAACTTTGAGGTTGTTGAAAAATCAGTGATTGTGCTGCTTGACGAGCTGGATTTGTTAAGGTGCATGCTCAGACAAAAATCAGACCTGCAGAATCCGGCATATGATGTCACGGTTCCTAAATCTTACTCGAAATCCGAGCTATTTGCATTGATTAAGTTTGATTTGAGGGTCTTACTTAGTTGTGTTTCTTTAGGCACTGGAGCTAGCACGATTGGCCAAATGGAAATCGACACTCTGTATGTTAATAGGTCAGGAAAGTTAATATCGAGCATTATTGGCAATCTTAACCCTTTTGAGTCACCTGTCCGACGGCATGTAGAATTGCAAGTCACAATTCTTAAGACGTTAGAAAGACTAGCGACAATTGAATTTTTAAGCAAGTGTTCTCTAAGGAAACAAGCTACAGCCACAGTTTCACAGGAAATAACACCTGAGAAACTCAAAAAGGCTGAGAATGAGAGGAATGAACTTCCTGGGCTAGTCCTACAGTATCTGGAAATGTATGGTATCCTTCTTACAAGAGCTCTTCATGTCACTTCTCCTCTAGCAGTTAAAATAGAAGCACTGCAGTGGATACATGAATTCTGTGGAAAAGTTGTTGGCATATATGAGAATGAGAAGGTACTATATTTTCCATATGAAGTATTTGGATATGTGGATGTCGTCCAAGATTTGCTGTTCTCGGTTCTGGATGCGGCGTCAGATAGAGAACCGAAATTGAGATCTCTTGTTGCATTAGTCCTTCAGATGCTTCTACAAGCAAAGCTTATTCATCCTACACACTTTATAATTACTACTCAGGCGGTTCTTGAAAAACTTGGTGATCCAGATGAAGATATAAGAAGTGCATTTGTCAGGTTGCTTTCAAATGTGCTACCTATTACAGTGTATGCATGCGGTCTCCGTGATAATGGAGCGGCTACTACATGCTGGCCAGGTGTTCTTAGATTTAACAGTAGGTCGAACCTGCACTGGAAGCAACTTTTTGCACTTAAGCAACTGCCTCAGCAACTTCATTCACAGCAACTTGTTACCATACTTAGTTACATTGCACAGAGATGGAAAGTGCCTCTTTCTTCTTGGATCCAGAGGCTCATTTGTAGCTGCGGGCGCCCCAAAAATGTTGCCTTGATTCAGCCTGAGGAAACAGCTAATTGCAGCTCGAATGGGCTGTTGTGGGATACCAAAGTTGACGAAGATATTCTTGAGAGAATTTGCTCTGTTAACACCCTTGCTGGTGCATGGTGGGCAATACATGAAGCTACTAGATATTGTATTACCACTCGCCTTAGGACGAACCTAGGTGGTCCAACTCAAACGTTTGCAGCATTGGAGCGCATGCTTCTTGATGTCGCTCATGTCCTGCAGCTTGATGCTGATCAAAGTGATGGAAACTTAAATATTATTGGTTCTTCTTATGCTCACTTGTTACCTATGAGATTGTTGCTTGATTTTGTTGAGGCTCTTAAGAAAAATGTGTACAATGCATATGAAGGATCAACTGTTTTACCCAGTGCTTCTCGGCAAAGTTCCTTGTTCTTTCGGGCAAATAAGAAGGTTTGTGAGGAGTGGTTTTCTCGGATAAGTGAGCCTATGTTGAATGCAGGATTAGCCCTCCAGTGTCATGATGCTACGATTTATTATTGCGCATTGCGCTTGCAGGAGCTGAGGAGCCTAGTGACTTCAGCTATAAAAGACAAGTCTAGAGTGGAAGTGACTGAAAATATCCACAGTGTCAGAGCCAGATATGCTGCAGATATCTTGAGGGTTTTACGGCACATATGTTTGGCTTTCTGTAGAACTCATGAGCCAGAGGCATTAATTGGTATCCAGAATTGGGCTACAGTAGTTTTCTCTCCCTTGTTTACTGATGAAAACCAGAGTTTAGATGATAGTGGAATAATTGGACATTTTTCATGGATTACTGGTCTTGTATATCAAGCTGAAGGTCAGCATGAAAAAGCTGCGGCTCACTTTATTCATTTGTTACAGACTGAAAACTCACTCACTTCTATGTGTTCTGATGGTGTACAGTTTACCATTGCACGTATTATTGAGAGTTACTCGGCAGTTTCTGATTGGAAGGCCCTGGAATCCTGGCTATTGGAGTTGCAAATGCTTCGTGCTAAGCATGCTGGAAAAAGTTATTCTGGTGCTCTAACAACTGCTGGCAATGAAGTAAATTCCATTCAAGCCTTGGCACACTTTGATGAGGGTGAATTTCAGGCAGCATGGGCTTGTCTTGATTTGACCCCTAAAAGTAGCAGCGAACTCACTCTGGATCCCAAGTTGGCCTTGCAAAGGAGTGAACAAATGCTGTTGCAAGCTATGCTTCATCAAGTTGAGGGAAGAATGGAGAAGGTATCAGAGGAATTGCAGAAGGCCAAGGGGATGCTGATGGAACCATTGTCTGTCTTGCCTTTGGATGGACTTGTAGAGGCAGCATCACATGTCAATCAGTTATACTGCATCTCTGCATTTGAAGAATGTTACAAGCTCAATATAAGCCAAGACAAACATTTTCCATCGCTATTAAGCTCTCATATGCAAGCGATGAAGTCTCCGATTATCAAAGTTCGCCAAGATTGCAGTATATGGTTGAAGGTCCTACGAATATGTCAAACGGCTTACCCCACATCACCTATGACTCTCAAACTTTGCAGGAATTTGATGAGCTTAGCTCGTAAGCAAAAAAACTTCCGTTTGGCAAATCGTCTTGACAATTATCTCAAAGAACATCTTTCTAGTTGCCGTGATGGAAGTACCCGTGACAATATAATTCTTAGCTTGGAGTATGAGAGAGTACTGTTGATGCATGCTGAAGACAAATTTGAAGATGCTTTAACCAGTCTTTGGTCATATGTCCGTTCTTCCATGATTTCATCTTCATTTGCAGCGTCTGACGCCATTGATAGAGTTCTGAAGGCAAAGGCATGCCTGAAACTATCGAATTGGTTGCAAGAAGATTATTCATATTCAGGGATGAAAGACATAGTCCTCAAAATAAGATGTGATTTCAGCACCTTACCCGGCAGAGAGGAATCTAGCTTCATTCTTGATAATCTGGCTTCTAAGGAGAATGTGAACGCTACTATTGAGGAACTGGTGGGCACTACAACAAAGTTGTCGTCCCAACTCTGTCCCACTTTAGGGAAATCTTGGATTTCATATGCTTCTTGGTGTTATAATCAAGCTAGATCATCATTGCGTGCCCCTTGTGAAGCTACCCTTTTTTCTTGCTCCTTTTCTGCTGTTCTTGATTCTGAAATCCAACCAACAAGATTTAAGCTAACTGAGGAAGAAGTTCTGAAAGTGAAAGACATTATCTCAAAGCTTCTCCAGAGCAAATATTGTGGCAAAGTATTGCATGAAGATGGAGATTCTGATGTTTGCTGCTCTGAATCTTCTGAAAGCATGCAAAGTGATGGCACTGCTAGCTCTCTGTTGCAGGAGGTAGTAGATACTATCGAAGCTGAAGCTGGAGCCCCTGGAGTAGAAGATTATAATGGCGAATTCTTTCCCAATACATTGACATCTAAGTTGCAGCGATGTTTATTAAAAGCAAATGTTGTTCTAGAAGAAGCTAATGTCATATCCTTAGTTGGTGATTTGGTTAATATCTGGTGGTCTTTGCGGCGTAGAAGGGTCTCTCTCTTTGGCCATGCTGCTCAAGCTTTTGTGAATTTTCTTTCATATGCATCTTCCAGGTCTTTAGATAGGCAATTAACCGGCTGTAGTGAGGAGTCAAAATATAAGTCTGTGAACTATACACTTAGATCCACACTTTATGTGTTGCATATTCTTCTCAATTATGGGGTTGAGCTGAAAGACACACTTGAACCTGCACTTTCAGCAGTTCCTTTGCTACCATGGCAGGTATGTTCGATTTCTGCATAAGGTTCGGTTTTGATTGCTTTGTCATATTTTAATTATCTCTTCTTTTTGTAGGAGATAACACCTCAGCTGTTTGCTCGTCTAAGTTCCCACCCTGAACAAGTGGTTAGAAAACAATTGGAGACCTTACTAGTAAAGCTGGCTAAGCTATCTCCTAGGTCTATTGTTTATCCAACGCTAGTTGATGCAAACTCTTATGAAAGTGAACCTTCTGAGGAGCTTCAGCAAATACTAGCTTGTTTGGTAAATTCTTTCTTTACCATTATATCTGATTATTTGTCTTTATGATATAGAGAGAATTTCTCATGCAGTTATGTTTTTCAATTCAAGTATGGTCAAATAGCATGTGGTTAATTGTGGTTCTGTATTTGGGATTTCAGTCTGCTTTCTTATAGTAAGACTTCTGTAGCTTAAAGGAAAATGTTCAAAGGGCTTTTCCCAGCACTACGTCAGTCTTTGTTGTCATTTGGATACCAAATGGTAGAATTTGAACTCATTTTACCTTTTGGTCTTCCTGACAGTCTGTTACTTCTTCTGATAGATAATCTTTTAACCTGTTTAAGTGTCTCATTGGACCATGATATCTTTCTGTAATTCTTCTTTCCAACTTTCAAAAAGAATTTTCTTGGTAGGTTATGGTAGGAAGTCCTTCTATTTGTTAACTATTAGGATAAATCAATGCGTGTTTGAGTCCCCTTATAGTCGGTTTATTATGTCTTATTGCTCATATGTAGATCAGTTTTATACCTGAAATAAAAGCTAGGTGACCTATAACTTTCTGCAAAATGGCATCCTCCCCATAAATAAATACGGTGCTAGCTGCAGAGTGCTATTTTTTTGCCCCTTCTGTTTTTCTGTTGGTCTCCTACTTTAATCTCCATTTTGTTAAATTTCCCAAGTTTGTTAGGTTTATGCAGATACAATCATTCCAGATTTGGTTGTATTGACTCAATCTGTTTTGAGAACCAAAAAATAGTTAAATCTTTCTATGAATTGCAGAATGAGCTGTATCCTAAATTAGTTCAGGATGTCCAGTTGATGATAAAAGAACTTGAAAATGTAACAGTCCTCTGGGAGGAATTATGGCTCAGCACACTTCAAGATCTTCATGCAGGTAGCAGTTGCTCTTTCATTTAGTCATGAGCTGTTTTTGGTTCTGTTTTTACCTTTTTCTGAATATCAAAATTAAAGGGCTGGGTGCTCATATTTTTCTCGTCCTAAAGGTAAAAGAGAAGTCAAAGCTCACCTCATATGAAAAGCATCAGAAAACTGTGAGCATGAACACATGTTTTGACAATATTAAGAAGTTACTAGAATTATCTAAGAGAAAGAGAGTGATAATTCAAAAAGCATACTTTAAGTTACTTATACAGTGTACAGGTTGAAAAACTTGTGATGTTTAACTTCCTCAATGGACCTTTTCTTTTAGTTTATGATAAATCCAAAAATTAGCATTGTCCGCATTTCTTCATTATGAAATTAACAAACACTCGGTACTTAAATGTACCGCAGTACATGTTCCAAGTCAATAAGCATTCAATTGGGAAGGGAAGCAGTAAATTTAGTGCAAATTTCTTACCTCTTCTTGTTTGTTTGTTGATATATATTTTACCAGATGTAATGAGGCGCATAAATTTGCTCAAAGAGGAGGCTGCACGAATTGTAGAAAACCCGACTCTTAGCCATGGAGAGAAGAACAAGATAAATGCTGCAAAGTACTCAGCCATGATGGCTCCTATTGTTGTTGTCCTAGAGCGTCGTTTTGCTTCTACTTCTCGTAAACCTGAAACCCCTCATGAAATGTGGTTCCATGAGGTGTACAAGGAACAAATAAAATCTGCTATCGGAACTTTCAAAACCCCCCCTGCATCTGCTGCAGCTCTTGGGGATGTTTGGCGACCATTTGATAACATCGCTGCATCCTTGGCATCTTATCAAAGGAAATCCTCAGTATCACTAGGAGAAGTCGCACCACAACTGGCTCTTCTGTCATCATCTGATGCTCCAATGCCTGGTCTTGAGAAGCAGATTACAGTTTCTGAATCAGAAGGGGGACTTAATACTTCTTCCAGTGGAATTGTCACAATTGCTTCGTTCTGTGAACAGGTGGCTATTTTATCTACCAAGACAAAACCTAAAAAGATCGTTATAGTAGGCTCTGATGGGGAGAAGTACACATATCTGTTGAAAGGGCGTGAAGATCTGCGGCTTGATGCCAGAATAATGCAGCTGCTACAAGCAGTTAACAGTTCTCTGCAATTATCATCTGCAGTACAGAGTCGGTCTGTCTGTGTTCGCTTCTACTCTGTCACACCTATTAGTGGTCGAGCTGGTCTCATCCAGTGGGTGGATAATGTAGTAAGTATTTATAGTGTCTTTAAGGCATGGCAGAGTCGGGTCCAGCTGGCAGAACTTTCTGCGCTAGGTGCTAATGCAAAACAGACAGTTCCTCCACCTGTTCCTCGGCCAATGGACATGTTTTATGGTAAGATCATACCTGCACTTAAGGAGAAAGGCATAAGAAGAGTAATATCAAGAAGAGATTGGCCTCTTGAAGTTAAACGTAAGGTACTTTTGGATCTGATGAAGGAAGCCCCTAAGCAACTTCTATTCCAGGAACTTTGGTGCGCGAGTGAGGGATTCAAAGCATTCAGCTCGATATTAAAGAGGTAATGTTTTTTTTGCTATCTACCTGCAATAGTCCGCTGTAAATGCAATGCATCTGATAATGGATTTGACAGTTTTCTGTTGAAGATTTTCTGCAAAGGGAAGTGGTCTATGGTTGTCCTTGTGTTCAACTCAAGAAAGGGGTGTAGAATAATCTTGTTGTTCTTGTGAGAGTAATGTTTCATGACTATGCAATTTCCATGTGAGGCTGTCAATGGATCTTGGATCGGTGGCTTATCTATAATGATTGAAAATTATTTGCTTGCAGATATTCAGGTAGTGTAGCAGCCATGAGCATCGTTGGCCACATTCTAGGCCTTGGGGATCGTCATTTGGATAATATTCTTATGGATTTTTGCTCTGGGGATATCGTGCATATCGATTACAATGTCTGCTTTGATAAAGGGCAAAGATTAAAGATCCCAGAAATAGTGCCTTTCCGCCTGACCCAGACAATTGAAGCAGCTCTAGGGTTAACTGGCATAGAGGGTACATTCAGAGCTAATTGTGAAGCTGTTCTTGGTGTTCTAAAGAAGAACAAGGACATAATCTTGATGTTACTTGAGGTCTTTGTGTGGGATCCCCTAGTGGAATGGACACGTGGAGACTTCCATGATGATGCAGCAATTTTGGGGGAGGAAAGGAAGGGGATGGATCTTGCTGTCAGCTTGAGTCTATTTGCCTCCCGCATGCAAGAAATTCGTATTCCCCTGCAGGTACTATCAGCAATAACTGCATTTCTTATTGTTGCTGTAATCTTCTAACCAATGTTGAAAGAGATCCGTGGTGAATCCTTTGGGTCCTGGTGCTTCATCTTAGGCACAGCTCTGGACCGCTTCCCATAGTTCCTTTTCCACTATCTCCCTCTACTATTGCCCTTGTAACCTCTTCCTCCCAGTATACTGATTCCCCAATTCTGTTATCTCTACAAAGTTTCTCCTCCTATTTGTTGCCGCTAGTCGATGAAAAGCTTTCTGTTCACAGCCCCTTCTTTTAGCCCTTGCACTCTACGTTCTGTTCAACTAGTTTCTTGAGCCGTTGCCCTTTAATCTCTCCCTCCCTTGTTTTTTCTCCCTCCCTGAATTCCCTCTCCCCTTCCCATCTAATTCCACCAGCGCGTTCATCAGTTCCCTCATGATCCGTACCCTCCTTCAAAACTTCCTTGTTCGCGCCGTCAACTTCTTTGCTAGTTGAGATGATGGGTGGCATTGCGCTTGATAACTTGTCTTTTTTTTTTTTTTGGGGAGAGCCTAACTGTGTCTCCAACATTTGCGGCTCAACCACATATCCCGGAGTTAAGCGGTGTTGGAATACTCCTCATCCTGCTACAGTCCAACAAAATGGGCAAGTGATCCGAATTAGGCTTTGCAGGAGAATCTAGACCATGTGAACTTTGCACCTGTCATAAGGAAGATAAATGAGCAAGTTATCATTAATGAGGCCCGAGAACTCCTCAATTGCTCCGTGAAAGTTGTACTATCTTCCAGAAATCTTGTTGTGTCGATGTCTCTTCCTACCACCCAAGGAAAATACCACCTTACCATGAATATAGAGATTTCCTCCCCCTCTTAGGAGTTAGGACTCATCCCCCCCCCCCCTCCCCCAACACCCCACCCCATAGGCCAATGCACTCTCCCAAGCCCCCGATCCACATTACTCCGTTAGCTTCTAAACCAAGATGCTAATGTTAATACAACAACAACAAAACAACAACAAACCCAGTGGTTTTCCACAAGTGGGGTCTGGGGAGGGTAAGATGTAAGCAGCCCTTACCCCTAGCCCTGGAAGGGCAGAGAGGCTGTTTTGCTAATGTTAATACAAACTTCTAAATTTTGCTCCAAACAATTTTTTTTTGTAACTTTTTTTCCAAGTTAGCTCATTCTCAAAAAGATAAAAATCCCAAGTTAGCTGTGTTATTTCAAAGGAAGTGAGTATTTCATGTTACATGTTTTCTTTTTGCAATACATATTACAAATACACAAAGCTACGAAAAGAACTTTGAGATTTTCAATGAACTTTCATTAATTTGTGCATTCTATTGTTAGATTATTTAGCCAAAATATTGGTAAAAGACAAAAATAATAGTATTAAGGAAACCTCTTTAGGCAGTCAAAAGTTAAGGTTTGGTTGTGCTCATTTTTTATTCTTTTTTAGCCATATTCATTTTTTGTGCTTTAATTTAACCTAATGACAACATGTTTCCCCAATGTTGTCTTATTTTGAATCCAGGACTTGTAGCTACTTTCTTTTGCCGGTGTTAGAGTTGAATGGAAAGATTTAGTTCTCATCCAGGCAACTACCTATTTATGTCAATAACTAAGGTGCTGCATAGATAATTAATAGATAAAATATTCAAAGTTGAAAAATAAAAAGAGAGAAAATCAGATGATGAATGTTCTTCTGTTTGTTTTTCTCTCTTTTGAGGAATGGTAAGATTTTGTATTCGATGTAGCACTAAGAGATTACAGAAAATTCTGTACAATGTGATAGAGGCCATTTGTCTGTTTCTTTTTAATGGATGAGTAATGTCAAGAATCCAGATTTGAGAGAGCAATAATATTCCAGATAGAGAACCACTAGGAGAAATTAAAGAGTAAATATTTAATGAGGTAAAAATTTGTCAAAAGGAAAAAAGAAAACTTGAAGTTTTTATTTTCTTGCGAAACAGGTCATCAATGTTTTGGCGGAGGTCAGATAAGAAAAATGGAAACTGATTACATAAGAGTTTCATATTTTACATTTTTTAATCAAGAAACTGCCGGTATTTTAATTTGAGTGTTGCAGTTAGATTAAATGATTTAGTTTCTCTTCCATACAATAATCTATATTTCTTCTAAATTCGTGTTTTATGAAATAAGTAAACGAAAAATGATCAATTAACGAAGTATAAATTTAAGTGATGTGTGTTTTCTTTTTTTTTTTTTTAAATGGATAGGTAATGAAAATAATCAATATTTTTTTTTTGGTTGTAAAAATAATCAATATTGGAAAGACAGCAATACATATTCCAGGTAAAGAGATCAAAAGCAATAAAAGATTAATACAATGAATACTCGATGAGCTAAACATATTATCAAAGGAAAAGAAAAAGCTTCACCTTTTTGTACTCTTTTTCTTGCTATAGAGATTTTGGATGATTTTTGTGAATCTGTTAAATTATTCAATTTGTTAGATCGGAATTTTGGAATTTAATCACATAAGAATTCCATGTGTTACCCTGTATCTTGGATATTTTATTTTTAAAATACGTCAATGTTTATGTCTTAATATTATGCAGAACGCCCAAAATGTAGAACAATTTTGATATACATAATGTAGATTTAACTGCAGTATCATTTTTTGCCTTCTCATTATAACAGTAATAGTAAGGCAAATTGTAAATAGATGCAAGATCTTGCATTCAGAGTGTTACTTGAACTGTTCGTTAAATGAATGATTTTTCTTCTGTTTTCTTTATCTAGGAGCATCATGATCTTCTACTGTCTACCTTACCAGCTGTTGAATCTGGTCTTGAGGTATGCAGTCAGCTTCCCTCGGCAGGTGATGACATTTAGTTCCTAGTTAAAATGAACTCAGTTTAATGATTTTATACTGATGTGCAGAGATTTATAAACATCATGAATCAGTACGAAGTTATCGCTGCTCTTTACCGTCATGCTGACCAAGAGAGATCTAACCTTGTTCAAAATGAGACATCTGCGAAGTCACTTGTTGCTGAAGCTACTTCTGCTTCAGAGAACATCCGGGCTTCTCTTGAAAGGCAGGCTCGAGAATTGGCACAAGCTCAAGCTGTGGTAATGGAGAAAGCTCAAGAAGCAACAACTTGGATTGAACAGCATGGGAGGACCCTTGATGCTCTAAGAAGCAGTTCCATCCCAGATATCAGCGCATGCATAAAGCTGACTGGTAAAGAAGAATCTCTATCTCTTGTATCTGCTGTTCTAGTGGCCAGGGTTCCTTTGACCGTTGTGCCTGAACCAACTCAAGCTCAGTGCAATGATATAGATAGAGAAGTTTCTCACTTAGTAGCTGAGCTGGATCATGGACTTTCTTCAGCAATATCAACTATCCAATCGTATTCTTTGGCTTTGCAACGGATCTTGCCAATCAACTACCACACCTCTAGTCCGATCCATGGTTGGGCTCAAGTTCTTCAGCTTGCTATGAATACGCTGTCTTCTGACATTCTATCGCTCAGCCGAAGACAGGCTGCGGAACTTATTGGAAAGGCACATGCTGATGGTATGGATTCTTTTAAGAATAGATATGATGATCTTTGCCTGAAAGTGGGTCAGTACGCAGCAGAAATAGAGAGAATGGAAGAGGAGTGTGCAGAGCTCGTTCACTCAATTGGGCCTGAGAGTGAATTAAGAGCTAAAAATAGTCTGCTATCTGCTTTCATGAACTACATGGAGTCTGCTGGTCTTGAGAGGAAGGAGGATGCTGGTCAGTCAGGATCTTCAGTTCCCGGAGGCTCACAGGATAGTGGTTGGCACGGAAACTTTCAAGAGACCAAGGAAAAAGTTCTATCAGTTTTAAAAGCAGCTTCTAGTTCTCTATATGATGATGTTAAGCACAAAATACTCGAAAAGTTGAGTCATTTCACTAGGAGAAGACACACAGACATAATGTTGTGCTCTGATCTTGGAACCTTTTTCTCTGAGTTTGAGGAGCAAGTGGAAAAATGCATGCTTGTAGCAAAGTTTCTGAATGAACTTATGCAGCATGTCAACATGGATTATAGGAGTATTGACACTTCTGAATCTTTATCTGATAGTAATTGGACTTCAAATTTCAAAGCCAGTCTGTTTTCTTGTAAAAACTTGGTGGGCCAAATGGTTGAAGTTGTCCTTCCAGAGGTCATCAGATCAGTAATTTTGTTCAATACAGAAGTAATGGATGTGTTTGCATCACTCTCGCAAATCAGGAGATCTATAGATACAGCATTAGAGCAGCTTATTGAGGTGGAAATGGAGAGAGCTTCTTTGGCTGAGCTTGAACAGAATTACTTTGTTAAAGTTGGTCTCATCACTGAGCAGCAGTTGGCTCTTGAAGAAGCTGCTGTTAAGGGTAGAGACCACTTATCTTGGGAAGAGGCCGAGGAATTAGCCTCTCAAGAAGAAGCATGTAGAGCACAACTTGACAAGCTCCACCAAAGTTGGAACCAGAAGGACGTGCGAACTTCATCTCTTATACAGAAAGAAGCGACCATTAGAAGTTCTCTGGTTTCTTTAGAACAGAATCTGCAATCTATGATCACTCATGAACATGATAAGGAACTACATCTTTTCAGAAGCAGAGCTCTTCTGGCTGCACTAATGCAACCCTTCTCTGAGTTGGAGGCAGTTGATCGAGAATTGTCATTGCTTGGGGCACCTGTTGAATATGGTTCAACTGGGATTTCTCACCTAAAGAATTTATTTAATTCAGGATGCCCGCTATCTGAATATATTTGGAAATTTCCTGCCATATGGAGCAATCATGCATTTTTTGTGTGGAAGGTTTATATAGTGGACTCTTTTCTTGATTCCTGCACACAAAATATAGCTTCACAAGCTGATCAAAGTTTGGGATTTGATCAGCTTGTAAATATAGTGAAGAAAAAACTTGAAGTCCAGCTTCAAGAAAACGTTGAGCAGTACTTGAAAGAGAAAGTTGCACCTGTTTTAATAACAAGTTTAGAGAAAGAAAGTGAATTTTTGAAGCAAGAGACAGAGTCAAAAGAAGATCTTACTTGTGATCAAGGGAATAGTAACTTTGCAGCTGTAAGAGATGTGCGAGTCATGCTTGAGGAGTACTGCAATGCGCATGAAACTGTCAGAGCAGCAAAATCAGCTGCTTCCCTCATGAAGAGGCAGGTGAGTGAGTTGAAGGAGGCTTTTCTTAAGACCAGCCTCGAAATTGTTCAGATTGAATGGATGCATGATAGAAATGCTAGTCTGTTGCAAAGAAGAAGGCTGATATCTCATAAGTATCTTTCAAGTGATGCCAGATTTCTTCCAGTTCTTCTAAACATCAGCAGACCTCAATTGCTTGAGAATTTTCAATCTTCCATTGCAAAAATAGCTAGATCGCTGGAAGGCCTGCAAGCCTGCGAGAGAACTTCTGTCACAGCAGAAGGGCAACTTGAGAGAGCTATGAGCTGGGCTTGTGGAGGTGCAAGTTCAACTTCTGCTGGAAGTACTGTGGCAAGGAATCCAGGAATACCTCAGGAATTCCATGATCATCTAATGGGGCGCCAACAGTTATTATGTGAAGCTCGAGAAAAGGCATCAGATGTGATGAAACTTTGCATCTCAGTATTGGAGTTTGAATTATCGAGAGATGGCTTTTTCCAGACTTCAGAAGAATTTTATCCATCGAGGAGCATTGCAGATGGCAGGACCTGGCAGCAAGCTTACGTAAATGCTCTGACAAACTTGGACGTTACTTTTCATTCCTTTACTCGTAAGTCTCAAATCTATATGTTTTCTGTTCTAAAAATGAAAAAGGTGCATTGCTAGTGGTATTGCATGCTTCTCATTGGCAAATATCATCTTTTTGTATTTTATGCATCAGGTACTGAACAAGAATGGAAACTTGCACAGAGCAACATGGAGGCTGCTTCAAGTGGTTTATTCTCTGCAACTAACGAACTCTGTGTTGCGTCTGTTAAAGCTAAGTCAGCATCAGGTAACATGATTTTATGATACTGATTTTGAGTGCTATCTAAAATATTAAGCTGTCAAAATGGGGATAGATCTAGCTCTTTTACTTGATTGTCTACTTTTTACCTTATGTGCTGCTGGGGTTCTTTCATTAGTTGGACCAAGCATGTGGAACTATAGTGACAATTGGTCAATGTGAAATTGAAACTTTTCTCTGTTCTAAACAAGAGAGGTGGAGTTTCGGTCTACCATAAGATGAACTAGTCGTTGCGTGATTTTATATACTAAATTCCACTATATATATATATATATATACATATATATATATATGTTCAACTAAACCACTCGATCTCTTCATGTTTTTAAAAATAAAAAAATATAAGTAGCTTGTTAAAAAGGAGAAATTGCCTAGCACCAAGCTGGTGCTAAATCTCACAAGTGTCAGGAGACCTTCCAAACAAAACAAAAAGAAAGGAGTTCTGCATTGTCAAACCTATGCTTGCAGGGAATCAATAAAATCTGACATACAGTCTTCGTTCCTTACATCGTGAAGATTACACCAAAAAGCAAAAAGACCTAAACAATTGGATTTAAGCTGCTGTACACTAAATGACTTTCCTTCAAAACATTTCCCATTTCTTTCTTTCCATATACTCCCGCATATGCAAGCAGGGATGGTGCCCAAATCTTCTTAAGTTGTTTGCTGATGCCTCTGGAGTTCCAACAAAACAATAGTTCTTTGATAGTAAGTGGCATCACATTGGTAATCTTGAAAAGATCAAAAAAGAGAGATCACAACAAAACAATAGTTCTTTGCATTGCCCAATTTCATCATCTTTTAACCTATAACATGGAAGGCAAGCATTACTAGTCTGTAGTCATGTGATTTTCAGTTATCAGCCAATAACTAGATATAAATACCATCCTTCTTGTTGCCGCATGGTTTAGGATTCTATTGGATTTTACCTTTAGCAAGTATGGAATGTGTGAGTTAGTCCATGTTGAAGATGGACTCTAGGAAAAATTGACTTATAGTGCTGAATGTAGAAAATGTGGAAGCACATGGTTCTCTTTTATGACTTGGTTAACTAGTGTGATGATGCATAGGTTCTTTAGTATTTTATTTTTTAATGAATAACTGGAGCAAGGATGTTTTTAAATTTGTCTTTCCCCTATTTTCTCAATGTTGTTGACTTTTCTCTTCCCAAGGTGATCTGCAAAGCACTCTGCTTGCGATGAGGGATTGTTCCTATGAATTAAGTGTGGCACTATCTGCATTTGGGGCCATTACAAGGGGGCGTACTGCTTTGACATCTGAGTGTGGTTCGATGCTCGAAGAGGTAGGATGCTCACAGCTAATTAACGTTCTTATGTAGATTCATGTATGTCAGTGCTTTTAATCAAGTTGTTCCCGAATTGGCTTGGTTCAGCTACATGAATATTTGATTCCATCTGCTAAGCCTATTCTCCTAAGCTACATGCATCCTTAATTCCATCTGTGTAGCTTATTCTCATAATTCAGCAGCAAGAGGTAGATTTGAATCCACCAAGAAAATGAATAGGTAGAAATACCATAGACCAAGGGCTGGATCTCTATGGGAAGTTTCAGTAAGTAATTCTAGAAATATGAAGATTAAAATCTGTAAAAGCACAGAATAATTTCAGATAAGTTTAAACTAAGCTAGGTGTCTCACCTTTTACAACATTGAACATGGCTTTTGCAGAATTTCTCCTTCAAAATGTATTTCTGGTCAAGTAATAAGATTCCTAGATTCCTTTACCTTGCCATAATGTTGTTATTTTGTTATAGAGTCCTAGATGTCACTCTTGATGTGAATCATGGTCAAGCTTTCTCTAGGTTGACCTTTGACCTTGACTCTCATTGATTTCTTGAAGTGTTATTGAGCACATTTATAAATTATATATCTTGGGCAAGTGTGTATAAAGGAGGCATTTTATATTAGAAGTTTCACCTTAAGTGTTGTACTCATTATTCATCAACAAAGGTTTAACGAGTTTTTGTGACTGCAATATCCAGATAAAAACACATAACGAAAATGAGTTATTTTTTTTACTTGTTGATATTTTTTCCTTTTCCAAAGGTTCTGGCGGTAACAGAAGGTGTGCATGATGTTCACAGTATAGCAAAAGAGGCAACTGCTTTGCACTCGTCTCTCATGGAAGATCTATCGAAGGTTTCATTTTTCTTATTTTCCTATACTCTCATTTTTCGCTTCCTGTCTTTTATCTTAATTGGGTGAGGTGGAGAGGTGGGAGCAGGAGGCAGTTGTAGCAGCAGAGGCAGATTGTAGTTACACTGTTTTGTTTTATAATTTGTCCTTATTCCGAGCAAGCACATTCTGATACTGCATCTTCTAACTGTGTTAGATGTCATTTATACTTTGTGGTCTGTCACATAGAAAAAAGTGAGGCAAAATAAAATTGTAAAGCGACAGAGCAATAGAAATGGATGATGTTTCCTTTATCTGTTCCTTTCCCTATTCATATTATTTTTTCCTTCTTAATTTACTCGTCTTTTCCTACAGTTTCAGTCCATAACTCTATATAATGGGGAAGTGGCAATGTAATCTAACACTCATTACCATAAAAAAGATTATTTTCTTATTGGGGCAGTGGTGAGTCTAAGCAGGTGGTGATACTATAGAGATGATTTCAGGGTCTCATTCGAGTGGCAAATTTTTCCAAGCTTCCTTCTCATTATACCACTTATTTTATTTTCTTGATGGACAGGCAAATGGCATCCTACTTCCACTTGAATCTTTATTATGCAAGGATGTTGCTACCATGACTGAAGCTATGACAAAGGAAAGAGAGGCAACTAAGGAAATATCTCCTGTTCATGGACAAGCTATATTCCAGTCTTATCATGTTAAAGTTGAAAAAACTTATGAAGTTTTTAAGCCCTTGGTTCAATCTCTCACAATCTCTGTCGAGGGACTTTATTCGATGTTGACCAGGCTAGCCCAATCCGCAAGTCTGCATGCAGGAAATCTTCATAAGGTTGTAAAGAGAATAAACACGCATTTCGCAGATGCTCTTTCTAAGATTCTAATAAGTTGTTATTTGATTTAGGCACTTGAGGGGTTAGGAGAAAGCCAGGAAGCAAGGTCAGAGGATTTCAATTCCTATAGGCCAGATGTTGCTGAACAATATGATGGCAAGAATGAAATCTTCTCCCAATCAGACAGAAAAAGCAGCGCGGATTTTCTTGATGTTAGTGGACTGTCTTTGCAAGATAAGGGATGGATATCTCCCCCTGATAGTATGACCAGTGGCAGCTCAGAGTCTGCAGCTACATCATCTCAAGTTAGTCTTGCCAATAGTTCCAATGGCCCAGACTTGACCGATCCAATTACTCCACATTGTTTTGATGATACAGAAAGAAGAGAATACTCGCATAATTTTTCCTCAGTTGGAAGTGCACTTCCAGGATTGCCACAGCCGGAATCTGAAAAGACACAGGTTTGTGTCTTTAGTTGCACGATGCAACAGTCTGAATTCTACCAATTATTGACACACTAATTGTTTGGATCAGGAGACATTTGAGATGAAACTTTTGCTTGGAAATGAAGAACCTCTGTCAAGCAAAGACAAGGTTGAGGAGGCTGCTCATGAAACTTCACTTATCAATATAGAGGCTGCAAGCAGAACAACCAGAGGTGAGTATTTATCAACAGTTTCTGTCCAATTCTTACTGAATGTTCATAATGTCTAAACTTGACCTTTTAGGTTCATGTGGTTAAATTTCCTGACAGTTAAAAACTCAAGACTTCTGTGGCATAGTCAAACAACACCATTGTCCTGTCATGATGAAATAGGTTTACAACATTTTGTCTAGTTCCAACAGCTGATTGCAATTTCTTGATTATCCATTTACCTCTTTTAGAGGGCTCTACATGTTAGTTCAAGGTTTTCACCTTTGGACTAGTAGTAGCAAGAACTTAAGAAGACTGGAAGTTCCTCTTTTCCTTTTAAGCTGGCGAATTATTCGCTTCCCAGACATGCCTTTCCATTAATTCTCTCTATTTGGGTCTTAAAAGTTGTAGCTGCCTGAGTTGAAATTCTGGGGCATGATTTTCCTGTGGGAGGTGGTTATAAGTTGAGGAATAACTTTTGAATTGGTGAGTAGGTCTGAGGAAAATGAATTTTTTTCAACAGATTCTGTTATAAAGCATTTTGCTGTAGGAAGTGATTGTGGAAAATTTCTTACAATGGAATTTCTAAAAGATTTTAGCACAGCCTACCAAAGCTATCCCTTACACCTTTGTCTTTTGGGAGGTTAAAATTATATCAGTGATACCCTTTTTCCTTGTTTTTGTATCACTGGGGGCCTTAGTAGCAGTGACTTCCTGTTCTTACAGGGTTCTAGTATGAAACTTTCTACTGATTCTAATTTTGTGGTTTTGCACTGTTCACACTTAAAGAATGCTGGCCAGGCTGTGTGCAACGGTGCTTCCTCAGTAAGGAGGAGGAGTATTGGGGGTTAATATGGGTATTCTTTGTTTTGTGTTATGGCAATTGAGAGAATTTATTGATCGTTGAGAGAGGGGCTTGAGTTACACTTGTTCACTTTTTTCTTCCAATAATTGCTGTTAAGCCTGCCTCAAACAGATTATTTTAGGTCTTGCTTGCATGTAATTGTGGCAAAATGGTTAAAAGAAAACAATTATCCACCCATATTATCCATTAAAAAATAGGTTAGAAACTGAACTTTTTAAAAACGGGTCAAATGAAAATAAGAACTATATTATCCACTTAGAAAATGGATAAACAATGGATAATGAATGGATAACTAATGGGTTTAACTTTTACATTTGTAAAGCCTCAAACTGAGGGTTCCTCAAGTTTGGGAGACTAGGAATTCTCCCAAAAGTGATCATATTCAAGGAGTCATGGATAATATGGATATCCATATTATCCGCCGGTTAACCTGTTTTATATCCGTATTAAATATGGGTCGGATAATTTATCCGTTTTTGCATTACCAGTTTTTGACCCGCCCATATCTGACCCAACAGTTTGCCACCCCTACTTGCATGTTCCAAAATTTTCCTTAAGTGAATGGATGAGGTTGGGATAGACCCTTCGTTGCATTAACTTTTGAGCTGGTCAAAAGGGGCAAAGTGATAAAAAACTAAATAACTTGTCCATCAAGATGGCCCAGATATTAGAATTTTCTTATAGACCTTCAAAGAGAAACTAATACGGAAGTATGTGAAGTTACCTTCTATTGGTCTTTTCTGACGGCAGAGTTCTAAATGTAGAATGTTCAAGCATATTTCCGTTCAAATTTTTGTATTGCTTCTTGGTTGATCCATGCTTTCCTGTACGCCTTGATTTGGAAAGCCAAATACCTAAGCGAATTAAGGCTTCATTTGTTTGCACTTAATGGAGGTCTGAATCTTAATAATTCAGATCTCAGACATTAAGTGCGTTTGTTGTTAAAGTCTGAATCTTAATTATTCAGATCTTAATCATTAAGTATGTGTGTTTTTTTTTTACTTCAATACCACTTAATGGGTCTGAATAGGTCTGTATGATTAAGATCTATAACAGAGACTTAATTTCATTAAGATGCTATCGCATATTCATTATTAATTCCCGCCACCGCCTACCATTATCAACTACCACCATGCCACCACCACCACCATACTCAACCACCACCTCCACCACCACCACGCCACCATCATCCTCAATCACAACCTCCATTATCGACCATCACCACCTACTATCCCTACCACTCCGACCACCATCATTCTCACCCACAATCAACACTCATCCGCCTCAACTACCACAACCGAATACCTCATCACCATCAACTACCACAGCCGGCACTGGCCATCATTATAACCTACCACCACCCACCCACCACCTTCCTCAATCACAACTACTACCACCCTCCGACATTATTAACTATCACCACCCACCACCACCATCCTCAATCATAATCGCCACCACTACCAATCACTACTAGCTACTAGCATGAACCACCATCATCAATCAAAACTACCACCAACCACCGCCTCTAGTCGGCATTCACCCGTTAGCCATCACCATCAACAACTATCATATTTTAAAAAACTATATTTTATTGATAGAATATTAGATTAGTTAGTATTTCATTTGAATTTTATGTTTATTAATTTTCAAATAAAGATAAATTTTATACATTCAGATGTTAAAAATCAAACAGTCTTAATTATTTCTATTCAGATCTTAATACACATCTGGGAAACACCCCCAAAGCTTCGCGTTCGCATAGAAGGAGATTTCCTTCAGCTTGACCAAACCCTTCGCGTTCGCGAGAGTCCTTCCGCGAACGCGAAGAAGAAAATATCAGAACACCAGAAACTGAAAAACCTGCAACTTTTATGAGTTCAAAAACCTTCCGAAACACATCCGAAACTCACCCGAGCCCTCGGGGCTCCAAACCAAACATACGTACTAACTCAAAAACATCATAGGAACTTATCCGTGCGATCAAATCGCCAAAATAACCTCTTAAACAACGAATTTAGCATAGAAATCTAAGAAAAATCTCAAAACTTTCAAAGTAGGAATTTTTACAACTACGGGTCCGAATCACCTCAAACGACTTTCGTTTCTTACCAAATTTCACAGATTCATCTTATTTCACATATATGACCTGTACCGGGCTCCGGAACCAGAATACGGGCCCGATACCATCAAATTCTAAATGCATTTCATTTCCAAAACTCATAGAAATTTCCAGAAAATAATTTTCTTTAAAAATTCATTTCTCGGGCTTGGAACCTCAGAATTCGATTCCGGGCATACGCCCAAGTCCCATATTTTTCCACGGACCCTCCGGGACCGTCAAATCACGGGTCCGGATTTATTCAGATGTGTATGCAGATTCAGATGTGTATTCAGATTCAAACGTCTTAATCTTAAAAAAAAAAAACAAATGAGGCCTAACTCTCCTCCTACATAGGGATTGCGGAGCTCATCTTGCTGAATTCTACTTAAATATTTAATAGAGGACAGCTAACCCAGAGGACTTCTGGAAATTAATAAAATTGTTTTTGTCATCTTGAACAACAAAAGGAAGTGTCAGAAAACTTCTGTTGTTAGGTACTTAATGGTAAGGTTCGTCGCCGCCTTAACCGTATCAAAATACCGAAGGGCTGTCCAACTGGGTGCTAAATCAGTCTTAGTAATTGGGGTGCGGCCCTTCCCCGGACCTTGCGTGAATGGGGGATGCCTTGTGCACCGGGCTGCCTTTTTAAGTTGCTTGTATTCTCTGGCTCTTTGGTTTTCAATGTGCTTTTGACTATTCAATAGCATTTCATGAATGGTTACACTGCTTATAAATTTTACATATATATATTGTTTTTGTTCTCCTAGGTAAAAATGCATATGCATTGTCAATTTTAAGGAGAGTGGAGATGAAGTTAGATGGTCGAGATGTAGCTGATAACAGGTATATCCTTCCCATGAAAATTTTAGATAAGTATCTTGTATTAAATGTGAATGATCATGTGTGCTTTTATTTCTACTCAGGGAAATCAGCGTTGCAGAACAAGTGGATTATCTGCTCAAACAAGCAACAAGTGTAGATAATCTTTGCAACATGTATGAGGGTTGGACACCTTGGATTTGAGCTGTTGAACACTATTCCTTTTCCTACGCCTGAACTCCTTTCATGATATTCTGTGATAACATTGAAGAAGCTCTGAGGTAAACTGGAGCTTAGTCTCCTTAGCCACAAGAGCCATGTTGGAACTTTGGCTTCCTCATTTCAAGAGACGTGGCAATTGACAAGCAATTATAGGTGAGAAATATTCTAGAAATCTTCTCTAATGCTCTTTCTAGGCATAACTAGATAATCTTGTTTATACATCCTGGATCTCCTTGTAACTGGGAGGATTGGTAGTTTTCTGATGCAGTCTATGCAAGCGAATTTGAGGATCCAACTTGAAGGCTGTAGGTAGGATACTCTCATCTGCAACTGCTACCTGTTCTTCCTTTATGAGCCTTTTGAGAAACTGCTGCATGTTCCTTACTTGAATCTGCATATGCAAATACTGGAACTTCAGATCTAACTTTTACAGCACTTTGTTCATGGTTCAAGCACAGCTGAAAGACAATTTAATGTGCTCCAAAGGGTAGCAGTCTCCCTCCATGTCCACTACCTGGCAATAACAACTTCCAATAATCATTTGGTACGATGAAAATCTGGAAGTCAAGCTGTGGATGCTCTGAAGGATTCCTTGGCATACAGCAATGATTACAGTCGAACTGTGTGGAATGACCTTTCAGCATTTTAGGTATTGGCTTCATTTCAGATGTAGTTATGCATTAATACGTATGCCACACTCTTCAAATTTATTTTATTAGATTTTACTATTTTCCAATTGTTTGTGTCAAGTTTTTGTGCTAAGCCTGCCTCTTTTGTATTTGTTTGGTAGGTCTCAGTCTATTGGTTGCTTCATATTTGATGCTGACGAAGCAATGCGCACTTCCAACAGCTGCTTATAGACTTGATGAAGGTTGGCTAATGTCATTTATATGTCATCCAAAACATGACTTTTGCCTCAGGCAGTGAGGAACGCAAAGTGGGTACCTTATTAGCTCCTGGTATTGCTCAAGTTGGGGTCTGGTCTTACCACGGAGCACTTGTATCCTGTAAATGTCTGTAATGACTGCAAATGTCTCATAAGTAAAAGGGATGTTCCTACACTGGAGCAAGTGGCTGGAGCAGACCTGATCTTTGCCTGCCACCACCGTCCACTCTCACAACCATACTGTCATCGGTTACTGGATGCTCACAGGGACAATAGAAAAGGAAAAGATTTTTTAGCTTAAGGTAGGAGAGGAACGAATGCCCTTTTTCAAGTCTCTCGGACTCGTGTCTAGTGGATACAGTTGCTTTTGGGCAAGGCATACTGGCAATCCAGAGGAATAGAATGAAGGCAGCAGCTTGGAAGTTGATTGGTATAAACCATGTTCATTGTCATCAGCTTCTCCTAGCTTGTCGAAGTGTATGCCATTGTTTATCAATAAAGTGAGTGAAATGCCAATTGGCCCATTCAACTATTGTAAAATGAAAATATGTCAATAGATTACGTCAAAGGTTGAAATATAAGATCTTGTGTTTGACTGACAAATTAGAGTTTAGTGATATGGAATCTACCTCAAACGTTGAAATATAAGATCCTGTGGTAAATAGGCTTATTATTATGGCATAAATTTGTTTAATACGCCTTAATCCTAAGTACATTGGTGTCATCTACATGAATTTTCACTGTCTTTCCAATTAAGTTCATCTCAAGCTGATATTATATTAAACATAAAAAAGTAAGTTGTAGAATTCTTTTTTATATTTTTCACCATTCTCCTATTTTGATATTTAAATGAAATTGCATTGAACCAAGACATCCAATTCGAAATGCAAGAAAAATAATACTATGACTAGTGTATGGACTAAAAGGATAAAAAGGAGCACATGGTTTTGAACAGGAGAAGCAAATCCCCACACTACCAGATTATCACTTGGGAATAGCTCGGGTTTTGGACCGACCCCGGAATATCTAAAAAAGAGGCACACACAGATATTTGTGAATCCGTAGAACAACAAACTGAATGTATCTAGAATGTTATAAAACAATAAATGAAGAACAAGAGTATTGCATAGAAAAGTAGAGAGAGAATTCTTATTAATATGGGATGAATTACAATAGAATAGAACCCTCTATTTATAGGGAGATGGTGACTTAGCCACCAAGCAATGAACCCTAGAATCTCTCTAAATATAGACACTTACCGTAAATATAATTCTATTTATAACACTTCCCCTTGAATGTCTATTCAACAGATAATTTGCCTCGTTAAAACCTTAATTAAAATAAAACCAAGTGGGAAAAAAATTCTAGAGAAGGAAAAAGAGTACACATATCTAACAATACGCCTTTTGGTTGCCTCGTTAAAAACATTGCAAGGAAAACCCAGTGGGACAAAGCCTTGTAAGGGAAAAAGAGTACAATGCGTATTAACTCAGCATCAATTCACTTCATTAAGCATTTGCATTCCAATCTTGTGCACCATCTTCAAAAGATCTTTGGTAGAGATTTGATGAACAAATCAGCCATATTAACTTGAAATCATCATTCTTGATAGAGATGAATTGTCTTCATATGATCTTGTTGGAATTGTCAGTTCAATATCTTCACATAGAGGTGAAAACTCTTGCTATCATATTATCATGCATATAGTTATAGCAAGATACATGTGCACAAATTGCACTGAGGATGTAGTACTTCATGACCATGAATTTTATATGCTTTAAGCAATTTAAATCCTTCAGGGATTGTTAAGTCATATAATAGACTTTAGATGCATATCAAGTTTTCATGTCATGCTAGACATATCAGATATCGAAAACTGATTGCACATACCATTGACTTTATACTTTCAAGTGTTTGAACTACATGTTCAAAACTACGTGTCTTTCATATGAAACCAATTCTATTTGAATTGTGTCTCTTCTATTTGGCCAATATTTTTGTGTATGTATTCGACAGACTTAAAATTCTCATCTATACTTAGCGCTTTCATAGATGTCATCGACGAATATTTTATATTGGTTCTAACCACCTTTTTTTCCATAAAAACATAACATAGAGATCTCTTCATTTATATTTTCAGGTACCTGAATCTCTCCTGAGATTTTATGAAGTGTTATATCATGTGATCTTCTAGATCACTTGCCTCCTTTGTTATGATCATTTAGATCATTTGCTCATCTTCTTTATCAAGAAGTTTATTTGAAACCGATTTGTCTATACGCTTTAAGCGTACCATAGACTTTGTCCTTCTAGGACTTAATAGGAGCATTTGCAATGAGAATATAGTTACTTTCTTTGGGCCAGCAAATGCGTCTGACATGCTTTGCAATATATTGCAAATGAATTATCCTTTTATGAACTTCAAGTTCATATTATCTTATTCGAGGATCTAGATGTACAAATGATAATTCATTCTACGTAACTTTTTCTCAACTATTTATCATGTCTCCCCCTTATGTTAGAAAAACTAACTTGTTACCTCAACTTTGAGAATCCACCTTTGTGCGTTATGGTGTTAATCAAAATATACACCGCACATCAATAATAATAAGATAGAATTATTTGGTTCCTGACCCTGAACCACTTGTGAAGGGAGAAAATAATATACTTTGGTATATAACGTATATCAAACTGATATAGATAACTTTGTTCTCATAAGCAATTATTTAGCTATTAAGTAGAGGCACTTAATAAATTATTTTGCTAAACCAACTATGATGTAAACCAACTTATCAAGATGAACTTTTTGAATAGAAAATCTGGAAATTATGCTCGAAATTAAATTATTGAGCAAGTTACCTCGCAAAATACCATGTTGCGGGTTATTAATAATCGCACATGTAACCATCTCATAGATGCATCTTATGTGGTATATATGGTAGGTGAATGGGCCCATATTCACCTTTAATATTTCCAGCATTCATGGGATTCAATCCCAAATTTAGTTGGTATATTAATTAAAGAGAACAGGCAACATAAGAGAATTCGTAAAAAACTTTCTAGTTCTTTAATATTTACCCATGTGAATTCTCTTTTATTTTTGCACATCATACTTAAATTGATATGGGTAAACCAATTATGCCGACTGAATAAATTATCAATATTGATAAACTTCAGATTTACACCATGACGTGTGCAATTATCAATAAACTCCAAGTTTATTATGATATGGGTTTTTATATCAATAAACTTCTCTTTATTGTGGCATTCTTTTGTTTGTGTAGTACAAACTGAAGAATAAAGCGGGTAGCTTTCACATACATATTACCCCGCTACAAGTTGTAGTAATAAAAGATATTAAATCTTTCCTTTATTTATAGTCTCAATATAACCAACCGCTTTTGCGAATACTTTAGAAACTCAATAAGTTTCTTTGATACTTACTACAACACAATAAATTGATATGATAATCAATTGTATTCCTCCAAAACGGTAATAATTGGCTCTTCTAGAGCTCTCAATTAATTTTGTACTACCACATATTCATCAACATCCATATGGTGAATATCTCTTTTAAAGAGAAAGTTATACCATTATGGTTATGGTCAAATTATATGCAAGATATGTTTCTTGCATTAATGTTATTCTTTAATAATCACATTACCAAAATATTTTAGCGTGCAATAGGTACGTGACCAATGACCATTCATGCCATAATAATGACATTATTTTCTTATATCATCTCAAACCTCCTTCTAGAGGTGAGTGCGTGGTATATTCACTACCACTAGCACGTTCATATTCTTTCAAGAATGAATATGTATTCATAAATCAGATGTTGTCACATTCACATCATGAATGGACCATAATCATCTATATGCGCTTTATAAAATCTCATGTCGAATCGATGACAAATATTACTTTCACAGAGTGAAGGATTATTTTGAGAATCCTTATTATTCTCATTATCACAATGATGACGATTATAATTTCGTCTAATACCACGTCCACATCCACTGATACCTTCACGGTAATAATTTTATCTTCTTTCAGACTTATCACATACTGCTATCACATTCTCTTAAGGGAATGAGAATGAAGCAAATTCAATGGGACGGGTATGCACTTCTTGTGACCATAATCATACATAAATTTGATCATGGCAAGACATAGGAATTTTACCACTTTGGGTGGTTATAATTTCTTTCAAACTCCATTAGAGTTAAAATCAAGATTTATTGTCTTTGCTTGTATTTAAAATCAAATTATAGAATGTCAAGAATCTAAAAGAGAAAAATAAAGTAAGATACTTACCTTAAATCCAGAATTTAATCATAAAGAAAATTCGTGGAACAATTGACAATCATTATGCTCAATCCCAAAGCTTCTACTTAATTGGTTAGAGTAAATGAAGAACAATAAATGAAGAACAAGAGTATTGCAGAGAAAAGTAGAGAGAGAGAATTTTTATTAATATGGGATGAATTACAATAAAATAGAACCCCCTATTTATAGGGAGATGGTGACTTAGCTACCAAGCAATGAACCCTAGAATCTCTCTATAAATATAGGTATTCACAATGAACCCTAGAATCTCTCTAAATATAGATATTCACCATAAATAAAATTCTATTTATAACAGAATTGGAAATATGTGCGGCATCTTTGAAATTCTAAAAACACAAAAAAGAAAAAGAAACCCCTTTTCAGTCTTTGTCTTTCCATCACAGACAACCATATATATATATATATATATGTATGAACAGTGACTTGTGATACCATAGAGATTCGAATACAAGAAACAAAATATCTATAGAATCTAGTGAATAAAATTTCTCTTTTCATGTGGTGTGAGGTTGAAAATTTTGTCTGAGAAAGAGAGAGAGAGTTGGAAGGAAAATAAAGACAAGAATATATATACGTCGAGGCTCGTAGATATTTACGAGTTTGCTTAAGTTGAGGAACAAGACGGGTCAGGTTCAAGCTGTAACTGCTGAACCTATTTCATCTTTGATTAGTTTTACTAACTTAATTATATGTTCTAATGATTCAGTGTCTATGATTCTGGATTGAGTTAGTCCTTAAAGAAACAAAAATGGTGAGTACTTGAGGAAAATGCACTGCCAAGTATCTCCTCACCTTGGTGTTAGGAACGTGTACGTCTTATTTTGGTTGCTTGAATAACATTATTATAGATATATTTTTAGTGTTAGGTGACACCTATAAACAGAAATGAGAAAGAGTAACATACAACAAACTGAACATTTTGAATCTTTCGATCGTTTGTCAAAATGGACTAGGAAGTACATCTGTTAAGTGAACAGCCAATAGATTTTCTGTCGTAAAACGTAAAAAAGTGGAGGTGCGGGGAATCGAACCCCGTGCCTCTCGCATGCGAAGCGAGCGCTCTACCATATGAGCTACACCCCCGTTATGTTTCTTAGGAGGTAAGAACACTAATATATCAGTATTAGAAGATTGTAAAGTTTGCGTTTCTGCCGTATTTCTAATTAACAAATACTCCTATAGGATCTTTTTCCTTTAACTCCGCTAAAATATTCTTCTTGTGAAGAAATTTGTCCTTCCAACAATTTAAAGTATTAGTATGAACTATTGAATAGATATTTACCCTATATTGTGTTTTAAACAAACCAATACTTTTATAGTTTTCACATTTTGAATATGCTATATTCAGTACTTTTCATCTAAATAAATATAGCAATCTATTTAAATATTTTTCTCGTAATAATGGTACAGTTCAAATGTGAGTTATTTTATTACTTCAAAATAATGAAAGTTTCTTCTTATCATCACAACTTGGTTCATCGTTATCTTCAAAGTAGTTAAATGTTTGGCAAATAGATAATGGAGAAAGGTCATAGCAATCTAAGTCTATTAAGTACAAAGTCAGCTCAATAGTCTAGAAGCCTAGTTATATATGACTTGGAATGGAGAAGTTTTATTGTGTGTCTCACACAACTTAAATTAGTTGTATAAGGCTTATTTTTGTCTCACAAATTTGTGGACCCCAATCTTATACTTCTGAGTCCACAAAAATCTGGATCCACAAAACTGTGAGACAAAAAAATACCTCATACAACTAGTGTAAGTTGTATGAAACACAAAATGAAATTTTCCCTTGGAATGCAATAATTTCATTTACATTATTGGAATGAGCAATTTGGATAAGATCTTAGTACAATTATTTAGATGAAAAGTACTGAATATAGCATATTCAGTACTTACGTAAATAAGTGTAAAAAAAAAGTTACCAAAATATATATAACGCCAGAAAACCTGGCGCTATACATTAACGGTAACTGCACCGTTAATGTATAGCGCCAGATTTTCTGGCGTTATATAAAAAAAAAACCTGACACACTGATATAGCGCCATAAAAAGTGGCGCTATACCCTTTAAGGAGTGAAACAATTGCTTCCATCTAATTGCTAGTTTGGCAAACAAGATCCAGATTATGTGCTCACCGGATGAGATCAAGATCCATAACGAAATAGTTGAACATTATATGTTTTTTTTTCTTTTTAATGTATATTATGGAAGAATATAATCTAAGTTAATAATGTAAGAATTTTATATTTTTTTGTAAAAGGTTATGTGTTATCTTCTTTTTTGAAGTTATAACCATGCTTATATAGATGACTGTGTATAGTTGAATTATCTAAAAAATTATGCCAAAGGTTTTTAGAATCTGTGTATAAACATTGCAGGCTAATGAAAAGTATAACATTAGTATATGCTAACATTGCATGTTTATGAAAATGAATGAGTTGGTGCAACACTATTCATCACTCTATATTAGGTTTATTAATATTTTATTCAATCTTTTTATTTGTGTAATTTTAATTTATCATATATTGGGTATATAATTAATTTTTATATTAAGATCTTTATAATTTTAATTTTATATCCTATTTTTTGATATATTAATTTTTGTATATATTATATTTATATAAACCTCGGAACTCATAACTTTGAAACTTGTAAAATTTTGAACCTTTAAACCAATAAATAAAAAAACTAAAACTGAAAAATATATTTAAGGAATATTTTTTCGCGCGGGGTGGGGGGCAGAAAAACGAAAAAAAATAGAAATTTGAAAGTACAAAAAAAAAGAAATTGTGCGAGGGGGGGGGGGGGGCAGCAGTTGAGGGGGTGGGCGGTGGGGGTGCAGAAAAACCCAAAAAACCAGAAATGTGAAATTGCAAAAAAAAAAACTATAAGGTAAAAAAATATTTTTTTTGCGGGAGGGGGGTGGGTGGGTGGGGAGGTGACGGGGTTGGAGTGGGTGGTAACGAAAAAACTGAAATTTGTAAAAAAAAAAAAACTAAACCTTTTTTGGAGAGGGGGGTGGGGTGGGTTTGTGATGGTGAGGAAGGTTGAGAAGGAGTTTTGGAAAATATTTTCCCTTCTCTTTATTAAGAAAATAATTTCCTCAATTGGAGGAAAATGAGTTCATAAGGAAAATATTTTTCAAAACATTTAAGCCAACCAAACATGTGAAAATTGGAAAATATTTTGTTCGACCAAAAAGTGTTAAGCTTTTTGTTAAACTAATTAATGAGGAAATAGGAGGTGAATCCTAGTTAAACATAATAAATTCTAGATCTGCGATTGTGGGATATCCGTAGGATGAGATCGTGTTCAAGAATATTAAATATCAAATATGACCAATGATTGTCAATGAATGTAATGATAGAAACATGCAATAGTAGATAATGGCAATAAACGTAATAAGAATGAATTTATCACCCAAATGTTAGGTGACTTGAATGATTTCCCTCCCCGACAACAACGTGGGGTAATAAGCAATGAAGATGTACAAGGAATCCTTGGATCTTGTAAATGAATAACGTAAAACGAGCAATGAAATCAATGAATAAGCTTTTGTATATTCTCCTCAGTCAGCCCTTTACAATGTGTTCTCATCAAAAAGTGAAGATCCCTTTTTTATTCTTTATCTCTTTCAATTTATAGGGGATATTCTTAAAAACCCTAAAAAAGTACAACTTGAGGAGTATTCAGTGGAATATTCCTTCTTTCTAATTTAACTTATCCTACCGTTATTCTTGCACCCTCTGCTTGACCTCGGCCCTAATCTTTCTTAAGACGGCTCCTCGCCCTCACGCTGTGGCAAACTTATTCTTCGATCACGTCCATTTGCAGCTAATAAATCTAAGCCAAATTTTAACCAATACAAATTTTTCGAAAAGTGTTTTCCTTCATACCAAACACACCCGTTATATCATCTAATGTAACCTAATACGCGTAGCAGTGGCCAATTGGTTGGAAAATTCCCAGTACCATCACAGATTCTATTCGTTTTCAAATTATATTTCAGAATTCAAAAATTAGAACAAATTAGAAAAAATGAATAAAAACAAAATTAAAAGCCCACCAATCACGTGGTTGAAGGCATTACAAGTAGCACCGTCTGTAGAAATGGAACATTGTTTTGTCAATCATTTAGAAATTTCTACGCAATAGAAAGTGGAAACAAAAACTTTTGCATTCATTTGTGGTCCTAATCTAAGAAACTAACAAAATAGTCAGCTTCTTTATAATTTCTTCCATGTTTATCATTTCACTTCTTTGCAATTCTATTCCCTTCTCCTTTTGCTTTTATGATAATATAATAATATTACTCAAATACCCTTAAGATAAGAAAGTGTAATTTCTAATAAGTTTCCTCAGTTAACTAGTAATTTTCAATATTCATATACTCTCAAAATAAGGTATATATTTTATAAGTTCAAAAAATTATTCATATACCTAGGGGAATATCCTACTAAAATAAACTAAGTCCGTGTATTTGGGGGCATCTGCCTATAGATCTTTTTAAAAACCAATCAATTCCTCAAGGACCACTCCACCCCCCACCCTGGATTTTCTACCCCACCAATGCTTCTGATTTCATATTATATAAATAGACCCTTTACACTTTTCAACTTCATATTTGAGTTTTATACATTTTCAAGATTACTACATAAGCAAAGAAAAAAAGAAAAAGAGAGAAACTTTGCCCAAAAAAAGAGAATGGCAACAGTAGTTGATGCTTGTGTGTGTGAGATTACAAAGCTAAGTGAAAAAGTTAGAACCAGAAGCCTTTTCTTGTTGAAATCCCAGAAGAAGAAAAACTCAGGGGACAAAATGGAAGAAAGCCAGAATTCTTATTCTTCTTCTTCTTCAATTGCAGAGAACAAGAATGAAAACACAATGTGTGAATCAACTGTGCTCTTGCTCATGGACCGTTTTGCTCCTTGTTGAAACCATGATTCTGGATGTATTAATTAATAGTACCTAATTATAGTATATATATAATCTCTTAGATTTATTTTTATACTAATACTAGTATGTATTAATGTTCTTGTATATGTATCTGATAGATGTAAGAAGGTTTTATCATTTAGCCTGTGTTTTATTCATCATCCCAACTTCAGTTTGTGTCCATTTCTGGTTATGTTTAATTTCTTGAAAAACATTAGCAAATCAATGCTATATATTCCACCGAAAAATCAATACATAAATACTATGCGGCCATATAATATACTCTGTCCAAGTTTCTTTTGCTAGGCTCATAACTACAGTGCTCACTTCTTTACACTCCAGAAGTTCATTTGCATATGAAATTGAAATGTAAATCCCACTTTTCTTACTACCCAAAGGTTTAGATACATTTGTAACTAAGAAATCTCTACTGATGTGGATGCTTTTCAAGATCAATTACCCCATCTAAAGTTACAAATTATTATAGAGAATTCACTGATAGAATGAAAAAAAAAAAATGAGAGAAGTGAATCGACAAATGTATGCGAGGGAGGTAATTAGGAGATGTAGTTCATTACTTCATTCAAACACGGGACCTTTACACAAATAGTCGGTTGTATTTATTGTTTACTTTTTCTAGTCATATATATAGATTATACATTCATTACACATAATTATATATATATAATACATAATTATGCATATATTATACCTCCACCAGTTATTTTTAGTTTAAGCGATTGGGTGAGCGACTATTTGGTTAATTCATCTATAACCATGAACATTTCTGGTAAATATAAATGTATCTCGTTAAATGACAAATTCACTTTTACAAGATTTTATCTGCAAATTGCACGAGAAAAATTTACATTTTTATTAACTACATATGAGAAAAGTGAATTCCTTCCTAAAACTATTTGCAGTGCCAAAAAACCACAATGGGGAAAGGTCATGGCAATCAAGTCTACAAAGTCAGCTCAATATTAATCTAGAAGCCTTTGTTATTGTCACGATCCAAAATTCCTTCCAAGGAGTCGTGATGACACCTAATCTCTAAGACTTGGTAAGCCTAATTTTAACAGGAATAACAACAATATTTACTAACTTTGAACAACTCCGAGATACAAATCCCTAAACAATTTATAATCCCAAAACAGGTAATACAAGTCATAAGCCTTTCTTGGAATAGTTGTACAAAATGAATACATCAGTGTTCCAGAACAAAAGGAAACAGTGAAAATAAGTACAATAGAGGGTGACTCCGAGAACTGCGAACGCAGCAGCAGGTTTTCCATGAGTCTCCAAAGCAACGATCCGCACAGCTACTAACGATCAAATTTCTGGATCTGTACAAAAATGTATAGAAGTGTAGTATGAGCACACCACAGCGGTGCCCAATAAGTATCAAGACTAACCTCGGTGGAGTAGTGACGAGGAACAGTCAAGACACCTACTGGTCTAATAAGCTAAACAGGATATGATAATAAACTAACAAGATAAAGATAACAAAGCAACGCTAATAGCAGGAAGAAATAAAATTACAAACAGTAGAGGCGATAAGGGGGAAAACACGGATGGTACCGAAAAGTAACCAAGTAACTTAACACCAACATAGTTGGGATACCGACAAGTAAAAATGTGCTCAAATAAGGAAAACAACGTTAACTCAACCAATCGCATCATTCCTAATACACATTTTCGTCCATCCCAATCCTCGAAATCTCATATCACAATCACAACTTCCAAACCTTTAACGCACATGGCACCTTGTGCCCACATATTTCCCTTTCACTTTGCACGTCAAAAATCCACGTGCTACTCAGTACATAATAACCGTGACAAACACTAATTAAGATGTTCAAGAAGTTCCATTTATATATCATAAAGTAAATTTACAGTTTCTAGACCCAATAGGAAAACCGGCGAGAAAAGATGAAGTTATTTTTTTTTTTGAAATCATTTGAGTGAAGAAAATAATATTTTTCAATTAGAAATCCAACATCGGATAAGCTATTGCCTTTAATATAGGGCTCATTATATTAAAACTTAACATAAATTCCTTTTTAGAAAATATAACCTCAGACAGGTTAAGGAGATTTAGCCGAGAAACCAGTTGAAATAAAAATATAACAATTATTAGAAATAGTAGATACAAAAATATACAGCGAGTTCTAACTTAAAGGCACACAAGGAATTATGATTTTAATACCTTCATTTTAAATCACGATATTACGAACGACTCAGGAGGGCAGAGGGAAATGACTCAACGTAGTAAAATTTACTTTGAAAATTAATTCACCAGAATAGTAGTACTAGGAAAAGAACTCAGGAAATGACGGCAAGTCAATAAGTCAATGACAATAACTCGATCCTCAAAACTCTGTGAAAACTTGAAATTTAAATTATCAAAGTCTTGCACGAAGGAACTAAAGTCAACACAGTAAAACATGGGAACCAAAACACAAGATATGTTGCGGCGCGCAACCCGATCCCACCAAATAATATCAATTCACCCTTGTTCCTCCTCAATATATCACCCGTATTCCTCTTGTTGCGACGTGCAACCCAATCCCACCGTACAATATCAATATCATAATAATAAACATAATATGTTGCGCGCGCAACCCGATCCCACCATATAATATCAATTCACCCTTATTCCTCCTGTTGCGGCGTGCAACCCAATCCCATCGTACATAATTTAAATCAACAACAACAAATCAATTACAATAATTTCTACCACCAAGAGTATGAGTACATAGAAACAAGAGAATCACAAAAAAATAAAAGGAATACAACAACCTTTACAAAAACAACAAGACATGTAAGGCACGTGATAACTACACAGGCAACCACAACAATTTGGACATGTAGCATATATACACAAAGTCATAGAGGAACTTACAATTAAGGAGTAACCAAAAAAACAATAAGGAAGACAATCACTTCAATTAAGGCAAATAAGAGCCAAACAACAAGTAAGAGGTAAAGAAGTGATAATAACATCGTATAGAGCATGTAGAGGTGAAACTAGCAAATAGAAAACTCAACCATATCAGAACAACTTCCTACTTAGTGAATTCAAGGACCTAAGAACCCTAAAAGGCAAATTTTCCGCAAATAAGTCCGAGCACGCACTCGTCACCTCGCGTACGCGGACTACAATTAGCATAGAAGACTCAAATCCTAAGGGAAAATCCCACACACAAGGTTAGGCAAGATACTTACCTCAAAGAAGAGAAACCGGTACTCTAAAATGAACTTCTCGGGTGAAAAGACCCCCGGACAGCTCAAATCTAACCAAAGTAACTTCAAAGCACAAATAAAACTCATAAGAAACTATTCCGGATCATAAAGTTTCAATCTTTTCCAAATTCTAAAAATCGGTCCAAAAGTCGACCCCCGAGCCCGCACCTCGAAACCCGATAAATTTTATAAAAACCGAATACCCATTCCAATATGAGTTCAACCATACAAAATTCATCAAATTCCGATACAATTTGGTCCCTCAAATCATGATTTTTCATTTTGAAAGTTTTCTTAAAGATCCCCATTTTTCCTCAACCTAAAACACTAATTAAATGATAAAAGTAAAGACAATCATAGAATATAATAAATTATAGGTGAAGAACACTTATCCCATCGTTTTCTTAAAAAAACCATAAGGAATCGCCCAAAACCAAGCTCTAGAACTCCAAAAATGGTGAAAATGGCAAACCCTCGGAATAAAGTACTATTTATTCTGCCCAGATGCTAAAGCATCGCGAACGCGGAAGGATACTCGCGTTCGCGAAGAAGGAAAGATGAAGGCTAACCAGATGTGCTTTGTGAACGCGAAAACACGTTCGCGAACGCGAAGAAGAAGAGTCTGATGGCCCAACGACTGCTCTTCGTGAACGCGAACGTGAATGGAATGGCATAGCTACGCGAACACGTGAGAGGAACGCGAACGCGATGAGGGAAAAGACAGACCTTCGCGAACGCGAGATATTGAACGCGAATGCGAAGAAGGATTTCGAGGTGGTCAGCAGAAACACTTCGCGAACGGGAGGGACTCTTCGCGATCGCGAAGAAGGATACCAGAAGACAGCAACAGTAGTTCAAAAATAAGGGAAAATGACCCGTAGCCCACCCGGAACACACCCGAGGTCCCCGGGACCCCGTCTAAACACCCAAACAAGTCCTATAACCTAACACGGACTCGCTCGAGGTCTCAAATCACATCAAACAATGCCGAAACGACGAATCACACCATGAATCGAACTTATGAACTTTCCAATCTTCCAACTTCCAAAAGCTCGTGCCGAAACCTATCAAACCAATCCGAAATGACGCCAAATTTGCAGACAAGTCCCAAATGACATAACCGAGCTGTCCTAACTCTCGGAATCGCAATTCTATCCCGGTATCACAAAAGACAACTATGGGTGAAACTTCTCCATTTTCCAAAACTTCAACTTTTCAATTTTCGCCAAAATGCTTCAAATTACCCTACGGACCTCCAAATCCAAATTCGGACGTACGCCTTAGGACAAATTCACCACCCGAGCCTATCTGAACCATCGTAACTCCAATCCGAGGTCAAATACTCAAAAGTCAAATCTTGGTCAATTCTTTCAACTTCAAGCTTCTCAAATGAAAGTTACTTCTAAAAATTCTTCCCGAACTTCCCAAAAACCCGAACCGCTGATGCACGCAAGTCATAATACACTGTGTGAAGCTACTCGTGACCTCAAACTGCCGAACCGGACGCAATTGCTCAAAACGACCAGTCGGGCCAATACATCTTCCCCCACTTAAACATACGTTCGTCCTTGAACGTGCTCGGAGTCGTTCCAAGGCCATCAAACAACTGCATGAGCTCACCATACATACACCCGGGGGTGATTCCCCATCACCCAAACCTATGTAGGACTGACAATGCAATTTAACTGAAGATCTCACTTCACTCTTAATCCATAACCTTAGGACAGAACCTAAATCTCAACATCTGAATTTGTCATAGGACCCGAATCTCGCATCATCTCACTATATAACCTTGAAAAAGCCAAATCGAACCATAATTCCAATCCAGGGTACAATCACACGATGTTCCATACGACTCAAATGCCTGAAGTAATAACTTCTGACCACCATAGCTGCCCAAATAACATTCTGGACGTCAGCAATACACTTCACATTGAATAGAACCTTGTCCCGAACCTCCACAACGCTGCCCATGATATAGAAACATGTAGGAACTCATAACCGCCTATGAAGTCAACAAGTCAAGAAACTCTCTCGTCCGTCAGGGGTCATTGCCCAAATCTTAGCAGAAACGGCCTCATACTTCCAAACACTCCTCACCTCCGATTTGATAGTGCGAATCTCAGGTCTAAGAACCTTATCTCAGCTAATACAAGCAACCCAACTAACAACTCATCTCGGAACCACATGGATTCTCACACCACACAGCTCGTACACCAACCCAACAATAACTCAATTATGCAGTACAAATAGAAGGAAAGCAAGGTATAAGGATTATCTAACAAGTACAACATGTGTGACAACAAAAAGTACAGTTTCATTAAATCATCCCACAGAGGGAAAACAAAATACCAAATAAACACAAGGAAAGGGTATCCCACATAACATCCACTACGGCGTGCAACCCGCTCTGAAATACTCATCAAGCCAAAGTGCTCGGGTTCACTGATCACATGAATACTGATATCAAGCACAACAGAGTGCACAAGAATAACTGTGGGAAAATGAATAAAAATAATAAAACACGGAAGAAAGCAAGCACACTAAGGTGAAATGAGCAAATCAACATCACGAAGGCTATCTCGCCCCCATCGCCATCAGGCCTAAACGAAATTACAATATGTGTGGAGAATAATCATACAACCTCACAACCCATCACCGCAAAGAGAGCAGCACATAATATAGACCAGGGGCACAAATAACATTCATTCTGCCCGGTAACATAACCGTGATAAAAATCTCACCAAAGCACCCAAACTTGACCTGATATAAAATACTTATTCTCGTTGAGCTTTCAAATAGCCCCCAACCAAATATTGATCCTTCCCAATTAGGTAAATATCATTCCAAAATTTTGTAGCAACCTATCGATAATGCATGCTATTAGTTATCCCATCCTCAACATTTTTTCACAATCCGCAAGCAAGAAATAGTCCGCATATGAGAACATCCAACCCCAAAAATCTCATGAATACTGAAATTTCCATACTCAAACTCAACTACGCTACTCGAATGGCTGATATATCATTCACACCCCAACATCTTACTGAAGCACCCATATAGATTCTCCGGCCGCGTATCAAAACCTGAACCTCAAAAGCCCCAAGACCCAGTAATCACCATGCCATTAGCCACACATCTACAACCCAAAACTCAAGGTCCTTTCCAAAATGCACGCTCTTCACATATGCTATCCAATAATGCCAACATTCTATTAAATTCTGATATCCATCCAGGAGAAAACCATAATGTACAACAGTTTTCCTTGTACCCATAGCAGACAACCGACTCGAGCCGTGGCCAACACCATCGAGAACTCTCCGAGATCCGCCCGCACGCAACTAAGCCATTAGGACTGCACCTCCCAATTCAACTGAGTCACACAAACCGTCCAATCCAAGAGTACTGCCACAAATGGTGGTAGAGAATTCCCATTCAAAAGGACCAATTACCTCCATTTCTATGCTGACCCAAAACCACAAAGCTGACCCATTTCTCCGGATACACCTTCTCTTTCCCTTGGGGTAACACTTCTTCTTGTCGATACACAACGATCCCAACCAAATCCCAAATGAAGATAATCTTAGCATGAACCACGTAGCCTAGAAGCTTATAAACCACTGCAATCCCTCTAAAGCACCCCATAATGCCGCAACCAAGATGCCCATGCTGAATAGACCTTTTGTGAATCTGAAGTTGTTCCTCTAACCCCCTTTGATACTGAAATGTAGATTCATTAATGACGTAGAAACACAGTAAGCCCCAATATCATCCCATGCAAGATCTCAAACCTTAGTTACGTACAAATTTCAAAAACCTTCCAATAACACGTATATACATACCTCAGGACAAAACTGATATAAATTTGACTCTACAATTTGAATGCCGCTATTGGACTCCCCCACGTGGCGCGAAGCCATAGAAAACAACATCTGGTGATCCGCAAAACTAACCTTCACAGCTCGTACAACACCAATCATAAGGTACTCCAAGTCATCCACTGAGCGCACGTTCATTCTCATGTCAATCAAACTCGCTTCCTTCAATGCCTTGAATGATAACATGTACCTTTCACTGAGTAGAAATCCCATACAAACCACATAGTCTCCAATACCATCAACTATCCTCAATCAACATCCACCTCTTGACCCCACCACAATTTCGACGACTAGTCAACCAGTTAAACCTTCCCAAGCTCGTACTCATCCACCAGATGCCGAAACTCGCCACACCTCCATGTGAACAACTGAATAGTCTTTCAATACCTCTGTATCTTCAGTCTGGTCGACACGTTGAGACAATGTTTGAGCATCCCTGGCTCCCTCGTAGCCCATCTGTAGCATCATAAACCATTGGCGCATAGCGGACATTGAGAGCGCAATATCATACTTAGAGGATGTAAAGGAACATAATATATATGTTTTGAGCTGAATCAATATCGCACGACAAGGAATGGAAGAGGTGGAATTTCCTAATAGTTTCCGTAGCCTCTCGAAGATAAGTTCAGACGTCTCGTACCGATCCGCAAGACTCTACTAAACTTGCTTATGACTCGTAGCACCTATGAACCTAGAGCTCTGATACCAACTTATCACGACCAAAAATCCCTCCGAATGAGTCATGATGGCACCTAGTCTCTAAGACTAGGTAAGCCTAACATTAACAGGAATAACGCCACCATTTACTAACTTTGAACAACTCCGAAATAGAAATACCTAAATTCTTTATAATCCGAAAATCGGTAGTACAAGTCACAAGCCTTTCTAGGAATAGTTATACAAAATGAATACATCACTGTTCCAGAACAAAAGGAAACAATGGAAATATGTACAATAGAGGGTGACTCCGTGACCTGTGAACGCAGCAGTAGGTTTACCATGAGTCTCCACAACAACGATCCGCACAGTTACTAACGATCAAATACCTGAATCTGTACAAAATTGTACAGAAGTGTAGTATGAGCACACCACAGTAGTGCCCAGTAAGTATCAAGACTAACCTCGGTGGAGTAGTGACGAGGAACAGTCAAGACACCTACTGGTCTAATAAGCTAAACAGGATATGATAGTAAACTAACAAGATAAAGATAAAAAAGCAACGCCAATAGCAGGAGGAAATCAAATTACAAACAATAGCAGGAAGAAATCAAATTACAAACAGTAGAGACGTTAAGGGGGGAAACATGGATGGTACCGAAAAGTAACCAAGTAACTTAACACCAACATAGTTGGGATACCGACAAGTAAAAATGTGCTCAAATAAGGAAAACAATGTTAACTCAACCAATCGCATCATTCTTAATACACATTTCCGGTCATCCTAATCCTCGAAATCTCATATCACAATCACAACTTCCAAACCTTTAACACACATGGGACCTTGTGCCCACATATTTCCCTTTCACTTTGCACGTCAAATATCCATGTGCTACTCAGTACATAATATCCGTGACAAACGCTAATTAAGATGTTCAAGAAGTTCCATTTATATATCAATATCATAATAAAAAACATAATATGTTGCGGCCTACAACCCTATCCCATCATATAATATCAATTCACCCCTATTCCTCCTCAATATATCACCCTTATTCCTCCTGTTGCGGCGTGCAACCCGATCCCACCATATAATATTAATTCACCCTTGTTCCTCCTCAATATATCACCCTTATTTCTCCTATTGCAGCGTGCAACCCGATCCCGCCGTACATAATTTAAATCAACAAAAACAAATCAACAATTCAATTACAAGAATTTCTACCATCAAGAGTATGAGTACACGGCAACAAGAGAATCACGTAAAAATCAAAGGAATACAACAACCTTTACAAAAACAACAAGACATGTAAGGCACGTGATAACTACACAAGCAACCATAACAATTTGGACATGTAGCATATATGCACAAAGTCATAGAGGAACTTACAATTAAGGAGTAAAAAAAAAAGGAAAGCAATTACTTCAATTAAGGCAAACAAGGGCCAAATAACAAGTTGTGAGCATGTGATTTTTGCCTCGCTTAAATTACTCCTATAGAATTCATTAAAATTAGGATTTTTCTGTTATTATTTGAATTTTAGGGAATTAATTGCATGATTTTGTGATTATGTGCATTTTTGTGCATTTTTAATTGATATAATTCATGAAAAATACAAAAATAGCATACTTGCATTTAGAACCTCATTTTAACATTTTTCATTACTTAATTAACATTACAAAAATAAGAGAAAATAACAAAATAGCCCTTTTGCATTGTTTTACTTTTAGTTTTTGATTTTTCCTTAAGTTTTCTTTTTATACTAGAATTTGTTTAATTTTTGAGAATTAATTAGTTTAATTTTGGAGTTACATCAGGTCTTGTCTATTTTTAATTTTGTACTTAATAAAATCTAAAATTAAATAAAGAAAGAAAGAAAAGAAAAGAAAACCAACAAAAGAAAAATGAAATGAAGGAAAAGAAGAAGCAGGCCAGTCTTTTGGGCCATCTGGCTAGCCCAATTGACACAATGTGCCCAACCCACGCCCGTCTAGCCCAAACCACACCTGATCCAGACCTCGTATTAATAAAACGACGTCGTTTTGAGTCAATAAAGGGCGAATTAATCTAAGCCTTCCATCCTTCCTAATCCAACGGCCATTAATTAACCTTGGCTTCTAAATATAAATGTCCAAATTTGTCAAAAATCCTAAAGACAAACCTCATCTTCCTCGTACCCCCGTCACCTCTCCGTCTCCCACCGCCGCCCACCACCAGACCACCGTGTCTCCGCCAACCTCCGCCGTAGGCCGCCGGCCAAAAATCGCCTCCGCCGGCGGCGAACCTCCAAACTCGCCCAAATTTGCACCACTACCCCATCTCAACCTCCTCGGTCCAAATCCACGATCCATTTCCCTCAAAACACACCCAAGACCTTCGAATCTCGAATCAAAGTTCCGGCCCAAAACCCTAACTCCTCCAAAATTCCCAAAAATCACACCCTACACTCTCCTAACCCTCCTCTACCTAAACCCCAAACTATTTTCCCCCAAATCCAACCGCAACTTTTAAAATTTTAGATCTAGGGTTTTATAAAAACTGGTTGAATCCTTCAAGGACTACCAAGTGTCGATTTGGTTTCCTAAATAAATTATATGTTTGTTCTTACCAAGAACAAACATATAATATTATTTGGGGACTCAATTCGAATTCAATCAATTAGTAGACCTAAATCAGTGAGTTCTTATTTCCTCATTTGATTTTGTTTGATGATTCTATTTTCTTTGCATTATTTTTGATTTTTAGCTTAGCTTTGTTTCGATTGATTCTGTTAGAATTTTCTGATTAGTTAATCCAGTGTTCATTTCCTGTTATTTGATTGTTCACTTTTACTGTTTAGTTTAGTTCAACATCGATTTAGTTTGATTTTGATTATTAATTTTGTTTAACGGATAGTTTGACAGTAGTATGAATTAGGGTTAATTTTCAGTCTTGTTTAGTATTAATTGGATTCAATAATTCAATTTTTGAGTTTTTGAAATTATTTTGGTTATAGCTGAATAGTCTAGACCTTTATTTGGTTAACCAAGGTTAGTAAAAGGGGTTGGGGTCAACTAGTATAGGATTGGTAATTTCAGAATCAAATCAAGGGTAGTTGGGGTAATTCAAAATAGGGAATCTTGCAAATAACTGATTTGGAAACCCCTAGAACATTCTAGATGGGGTTCCAATTAGAATTTCAGAAATTAAAATGCAGTAACTTGAGAAACAAGTCAGAAAATGAAGGTCTAATTAGCTAAAACTAAAAAGAAAAGAGGGACTAAAGGTATGAACAAAAATCTGGGAGGATCCCTCAATTTTGCCTATAAAAGGCAGTCCCTACTGCCTTGTTTCACAAGTTTTTGGGCATCTGAAAATTTCCCCCCAAAGTTGCTACAAGTTTTAGAAATCTAAAAATTTGAATTTCCAAATTCAAAAACCAAATCTGAAATCTTAGAGTTAGAAAGTTCATTTTAGATCTTAAATCTTCCAAAAAACCCAAAAACAACACAAAAACTCAAAAAAAAAATGCTATTCTATTGAAGCCTCTTAGATCAGTTTCGAGTTCCAGCTTTGCATTCGAGTTTCTAGCCTAGATAAATATGAAAATGACTTGAGAATTCCTTGTGTCTGGTTGCTGAAACTTCAGAAGTTTTCCTGGGTCAATTTCGAGTGGGTTTGGGTTCAATCAAGCTTATTTTGGTCATCTGTTGGTGCTATACCTCTGTAATTCATTCCTAGGCTGCTGTGATACTATTTTGGTTTTAATATTAATCCTATTGCTGCTATTGGTACCTGACCATTTAGCTGCACTTTCCTCCCATTTTCAGGTACATGTTCCGGATCTTCTCTGATGTAGCTCAAAACTGGAAATGAAAATAAAGCCAAGCATGTTTCTCATGATTGATCTATGTTCATTTAGACCATTGTGGCTTGATTTAGTTTCATTATTTAGCTGAGTCTTCTCTGTAATTGATCTGGACTGTTGAACTATGCTTCATTTGTTCATAACTCCAGTAGTATAAATTTGTTTACAAGCTATGTTAGTTTTAAGTGTCGAAATATGTTGAAATTTATCAGACTTCACTACTCATCCATTGTGTATGAGTCTGCAAGTCCTTCAAAGGACTACCACCATGTTTCAAAATGTAGTTTGAGTTTTAAAGCTTAAAGTAGTTGTAAAATTGTTGTGTTGCTTGTATTTCCATAGCTTAATTCTGAGGGCATTTGATTGGAGTCATATAGGTCTGCAAAACATAAAAATACCCAGTTGTTCATGTTTTAGCCTTAGACCTGTTAATTAATAGAGTTCATCCGTCTATTTGCCATTAAAAGTAAAGCAAAAGAGTAGGCTCGTAAGTTGAATCACCATTAATTGATGTCAAGGTTTTAAAATTAGGTAATCAAGTCTTGAATTTCACATTTATGTGTTAATACTGAATTCATCTCTGTTATTGTTCATATTATTGGATTATGAAAAAATGGGTGTGATGCCGGGCCCAGTTGTTTAACGAGAAGCCCAAATATGACCAGCTCATTTGAATTGGTCCATTTATCAAATTATAGATTGGTCAGGGGTTTGACTTTGAGTCCCTATTTTCTAGCTTGCCTCCGAATTGGGCCTGTGTTGAAGCCCAATATCAGGTAGTTTCTCATAAAGCTGGATGATATATCTTTCTTCTTGGGCTGATTTTGAAGCCCAAGATGCTAGGGGCCTGAATTCCCACTTGAAATCATTAGTTTAATTTTGCAATATAATTTTGGGCCTTCCAAGATAAGTAGCAAATTTAAATTAAGGTGTTTCCCTCTTGTTTAAGTTTGGACTTGATCTTGAGGTCCGAATTCCTTGAATACTTTTAATAGTAATAAACAATGCGAATTAACTAGGTCTTTAGAGACAATCTTTAATAGAGAATAATAGTCCCTTTTTAGGATGGACCTTAAAATAAAATAAGGTGCGCCGCGCCAAATAAAATCACAAATTGCGTGGCCCTTTTTAATTACTTCATTAAAAAATACTTAGAAATCGGGACGTGCCATTTAGCGAATTTTCATGGCCTCCCGCAAAGTTAATAACGCGTTAGTCATTTTAGGCGCGTTCTTTAATAAATCCATCTTCTTAAACTCGGGTGTGCATTTCATGAAACCCAAATCCAAATCCCAAAACGTTGAATAAAATGTGTCGCGGATCCGGGTGCATTTCATGTGACGNACGAATTAACTAGGTCTTTAGAGACAATCTTTAATAGAGAATATTAGCCCTTTTAGGATGGCCCTTAAAATAAATAAGGTGCGCCGCGCCAAATAAAATCACAAATTGCGTGGCCCTCTCTAAATACTCATATTAAAATATTTAGAATTCGGGACGTGCCATTTAACGAATTTTCATGGCCTCCCGCAAAGCTAATAACACGTTAGTCACTTTAGGCGCGTTCTTTAATAATTTTACTTTCCTAAATTCGGGTGTGCATTTCATGTGACCCAAATCCAAATCCCAAAACGTTGAATAAAATGTGTCAAGGGCCCGGGTGCATTTCATGTGATGTGATCCGAAAATATATTTTAAACGACGTTCAATTTTCCTAAAATTAATGAAAAACGGTAAAGAATTTTAAAATTCCACTATAGGATGACATGTATTGAAATCAGATTTTTAGCCAATTATAACAGTTTAAGCGACTGTGCTAGAACCACGGGATCTGGGGGTGCCTAAAACCTTCCCTCGGGCCAACAGAATTCCTTACTTAGAATTTCTAGTTCGCAGACTCCACTCGGGAAGTCGAAATTTCCTCGATTTGGGATTCAAGATAAACCGGTGACTTGGGACACCAAAAGCCAAACCTATCCCAAGTGGCGACTCTGCAATGAATAAATAATCCCATTTCAAATAATGTCACTTAAAATGGAAAAACTCCCTTATACATTATCCTTCGGGGTAGGTGTGTAAAAAAGGAGGTGTGACAGCTCTGGCGACTCTGCTGGGGATACGAACCCAGAATTTCGGTTCAGGGTTCAAGAATTCGAGCTTAGAATAACTGTTATATTTGGCTTATCTGATTTTCCTACATGTTCCATGCTATATGTGCTAAATGTTTTACCGCTTTGATATTTGTTGAATTGTATATATAAACTGTTACGAGTCCCTTCCTCTTTCTGAGTCATCTACATCATGGAGAAGGGTGCACTTCGTGTATCTTCTCTTCTGTTTAGAGTCTTTCCCCATTTAGAACGAGGTTTGGATAAGTTGCTAAGCCGGCGGAGCTTCTGTATCCCCGGTACGCTGCCTACCCCTCGGCTCGAGTTGTCCGCTCGGGTAAGCCAGGTCTAGACCAATAAACCTAGGGTTTAAACCTAGAAGAACAAAACCTCATGCCGGATCCCTAGTAGGAACGTTTGTTTGCATCATGTGCATTTGCCTTAGGGGAGTCAACAGAGGGGTTGGGTCCGTCTAGGACAGGTGACCTAAAATGAAAAGACCATCCTGATGCATCTTACGTGCTACTTTGTGCATTTATTTGCTCGGCTTTGCATGTTGACCGGCTTGTATATAATGAGAGGAAATTGAGAAAAATAGCAGTGTTAGGACTAAGTGAGGGTAACCGCCTGTTTTGAAAAACCAATGCCCAAATAGTACCGAAATGCTGCCGGATTTTTGAAAAAAAAAAAGAAAAAGAAAGAAAATAGAAAAAAAGATGTTGTAACAAAACGTTTTGACCGAACTACGCTGGTTTGATTCTCACCGGATGTGAGATACGTAGGCAACTCTCATCGGGTCCAACCACCCTTTTGCAAAAATAGCCGAAAATACCAAAATTTTAATTTTTGTCACAAAATAAGTCGGGTGATGCCGTTCTTGCTTTAAAATAAGCCGAATGTCCCCAAAAGGGCGCCGGAAGGCTGTTTTTGCAAGAACAGCCACCTTGGATCATTTTCAAGGGTTAGCGGGCACAACCTTAAAATCTTTTTTCCAGAAGTGCTGAAAGGCCGTATCCGCAAAGCCGGAGTTTTGTTTTTAAAATAAAATTAATGAAAGATCAAAAATCCAAACAAAATATTTTTCTTCTTTCAAAATTAAACAAAAAAAAAATCAAAAATCCAAAAATATTTTCATTCTTCTTTCATTAAAAAGAAATTTTAAGAATCAAAATATTTTCTTTTTCTTTAGAAATAGTTCTTTCATAAATTGAAAATAAAATCAAATTTCTTTTTTTTTTTAAAAAAAATAAACAAATCGAAATCTGAAAAAAAAAATTCTTTCTTTCTTTATAAGTCTTTCTGTCGAAAATTAAAAAGAAAAAAAAAATTTAATCAAATCAAAATCAAAATCAAAAAGAGTTTGTTTATTCCTGATCTGCAAGAACTACGCTTGGTCTGATTCATGCGGGGTCATGATACGTAGGCAATCTCCATAGGATTCGACTGTAACCCTACGAGAAAAGGAAAAAGGGAGGAAAGAGAATAAAGGAAAAACAAGAGTGGAAAAGAAACACAAAAAGAGAAGAATAAGAAACCATGGCAAAAAACAAAGGCAAGAATGAAAAAAAATAACAGAGGGAAAGGGAAAATGAGAGAAAACCAGAAAGAGAAAGAAAAAGCAGGAAAAACAGAGTGTGGGAGTTAAAAGACAAGGAAGAAAAGCCGGGATGACGCATGCAACCGTTGCAAACATGTAGACACTCATTTAACTGTATAGGTGCATCACACCCCAATGTGCGGTTACCTATCTGTTACTTGTCTCAAACTAACCGTGGTTGCTGTCAAATTTTCAGCTTAGGTTTTTTTAGAAACGGTGGTTGGTTTTTGGTAAACTGGCATCGCATCGATATTTTACCAGATCAAAAGGAAGTACAGAAATGTCGTCTGAAATGACCTTGCCGGCAATTCCCATCCCAGAAGATAGCCCAATCTCGGGCATCCCGGCCTCAGAGTCTGCAGCGGCTGAAGAGAACAAGATCTTACGTCTTAGGGTCATGGAGATGTGGGATGCGTGGACTAATGGAAGGGAGCCTCCAAGTGCCATCCCCGGATTCCCCGAGTTGTTTCCTAGAACAGGGGGTACCTCTAACATCCCCATCAGTCATCCAAATACTCCATTGAGACAACCTACCATATCCGCTCACTTTGTAGGAACACCTTCTGAGGTCCGCCCCCAGGTGTTCACATCAGGAGTAGCTCCCAATATCTTTACTGCTCCACCATGCTCTGCCACAACACAACCTTCACTTCCAAGGCCTGCTATTGATCCCTCGGCCTTCACTTTCCAAAATCCCATCTTTCAAGCAGATCCTCCTCAAAATCCCACATACACTTACTCCCAACCACCCCCATTTGAGCTTACACCTGGACCAGACAAAACTCCTAAAGCGCCTGAGCAAGATGAGATGGCAAAGAGGATGAGGAGTTTAGAGCAGAGTATGAAAAATATGCAAGGTTTAAGCGGGCAAAAAAATGTTGCTTATACCGATCTGTGCATGTTCCCTCACGTGCACCTGCCCATGGGATTTAAAACGCCAAAGTTCGAAAAGTATGATGGGAATGGCGATCCCATTGCTCACTTGAAAAAGTATTGTAATCAGTTGCGCGGGGCTGGCGGAAAAGAAGAGTTGTTAATGGCATACTTCGGAGAAAGCTTAGTAGGCATTGCCTCAGAGTGGTATATGGACCAAGACGTCTCACGATGGCACATTTGGGACGATCTTGCCAGATATTTTGTAAGGCAGTTTCAATACAACATCGACATCGCGCCAGACAGGAATTCATTGGCAAATCTAAAAATGAAGTCCTCGGAGAGCTTTCGGGAATATGCAATCAAATGGCGTGAACAGGCATTAAGGGTAAAACCTCCGATGGACGAGGATGAAATGGTCACGGTGTTCCTTCAAGCTCAGGAAGCTGATTATTTCCAAAATATGATGTCAGCTATGGGTAAACCATTCGCAGAAGCTATTAAAATTGGTGAAATGGTAGAGAACGGTTTGAAAACGGGCAGGATTTTGAGCCAGTCCGCTATTAGAGCAACCTCCCAAGCCATTCAAGGCGGGTCTAGAGGAATGGCCAAGAAGAAAGAAGAAACATCCATGGCGGTATCGGGTGCAAGAAGACACCGTGCTCCTAGACCCATGTTCCCGGAAAGAACCCCTCAACATTACTACCCTCACCATGACATGGCTTATGCTCCTCAACCGTATGCGGTCATGAATGCTCAACCTTTTGCTCGGCCGTAGCTACATGCCAATAGAAACCAAGCTCCATTTCAAAGAAACCAGCCTCCTCACCAAAACCACTATAACCCCCGTCCTCCACAAAATAACTTCCGTCCTCGGGAACCACCCAGGAGACCAAATTTTACACCAATCGGTGAACCCTACTCCAGTCTGTTCCCGAAGCTTGTTCAAATTAATTTGCTGCAGCCCATACCCCCAAACAGGCAAAACCCATAATCGCCTTCCTATCAGCGGGGTGTCTGATACGCTTATCACTCAGGAGCTGAGGGGCATGATACAGAAAACTGGTGGGCTTTGAAAAAGCTGTGGAAGACTTGATAGAGCAAGGAAAGATAGTGCTAAGGGACGAGGAGGTCCCAAATATGACCAACAATCCTTTGCCAGCCCACAATAATAGGCCTGTGATTGGGATGATCTGTGAGGATAAAGAGTTCGATCCGGCATTAAAGGCTATCATTGCTATTGCTGACGCAGAAAGAAAACCAAAGGTTGCTTCAAAGAAAGATAAAGGGGATAAGAAAAACAAAGTCACCAAGGTGGAGCCAGAAAAGAAAGCTGAAGCCAGAACAGAAGCGATACCTCCCAGGGATGGAATTCTCTATGTCCCACGGGGCCGCCAAGAAAAGCAATTAGTTGTGAGCACTCCAAAGAAATTTGAATTGAAAAGAGGAACACAAGTGTACGTACCCAAGCAAGCCTATGTGGTGCGGGGGATAATCAAACCACCTCGGCTGAGTGAGCCAGTGGTTATTGGACGCGTACTACAGAAGCCTATGACGAACCCTGCTGCCGTACCATGGAATTATCATCAGACGGTGGTTACGTACAAGGGTAAAGAGATTTTGGGAGAGCTGCTAGAAAACCCCCCTATTGAGAAATATTCAAATGTAGAGGAGGTAAACAATGCCACCAGAAGGCGTTTCCCGCCTAAGAAGCCTGTGAGTGCTGAGGAAGCAGAAGTGTTATTTCAAAAAATGAAAATGGCCGATTATGAGGTGGTACATTTGTATGAAACTTTTGTCAAGCCTAAGTACAGTAAAGAGGAAGATGATGAGGTTTTCACGGCTGAAGAAAGTGTGTAAATACGTGGGGCAATGAGGAAAATGCTCTACGAAACCCACATGGTCCAGCCGGGAGAGGGCACTAGCACCGCTGAGGTGCTATACATGGGACCAAGCGCCAAGCTTCAAAACTGGAAGGCTACGCCATTCTCGATCAGGCGGGAGTCCCGGTAGACCCGTCCTGCTACTTTTTCTGCATCCCGAGTTATTCCAGGGTGTAACTCGGATGTTTCTTTTAGTTTCTTGTCTTTAAGTTCCCGAATGTGAACCCTGTTATCTTCAAAATTCCAAGAAATGAAATCAATATTTCATCGTTCATTTTTCTTTATCCTTTCTGATTTTGCTATTTTTCTCCTTCATTTCTTCTCTTTAGCTCTAATAATGTAGCTTTAAATAGCATGACATGCTTGCGGACTTCATGCCTAGATCCCAAAACGCTGTCAGATTTCGAAATAATGAATCAAGATTCGAAATGCAAAGAAGGTAACCTTGAGGAAATAAAACAAAGAATTGGAACAATTGAAGGAAAATTGGTTCGCGGGTTGAAAAGGTCCATACATTACAACAAAAGAGTGTGTTGTACTCAGGGCACATCCGGGCAGTTGTACCAACAAAGAATGGCCCGTGCTTATAACAAGAAAGTACGACCCAGGATTTTTGAAGTGGGACAACTCGTGTTAAGACGCATTCTCCCTCATCACCAGGAAGCCAAAGGAAAATTTGCTCCTAATTGGAAGGGTCCATACATCATCCGAAAGATATTGCCGAGAGGAGCATTGTATCTTGGAGACATCGAAGGCAATGATCCCGAAGCAGCTGTGAATGCGGATGCAGTAAAAAGGTACTATGTCTAGATTCTTTACGGTGACGACTTTGTTCAATTAAGATGACGAAGGCTTTCAATCCCGCTATCCAAACACTATCAATCTTTCGCAAACCCTTTGAGCCAGTTACCCTTCCTTGGTTACCCTCTTTGGAACCTGAAAGTATTATTGAAAAAAAAAAGAGAAAAAGACAAATAAAAAAAAAGGAAAAAAAAGGAAAAAGAAAAGAAAAGAAATATGAAAAAAAAAGAAAATATGATGAAAAGAAAAAGAAAAAGAAAACAAAAACAAAAACAACAAAACCAAATATTTTTCCTGAACTACGTTTGACTTGATTACGAAAGGATACGTAGGCAGCCTCTCACCGGGGTTCAGTCACACCAAAACAAAAATCCCAAATTCCCCCAAAAGTTGAAACTGGGGCAGATGATATATTGGTTCGGCTATGAGTCCACCAAAATGGTTCCAAAGTTGTACTTCCGTCCAAAAGTCTTTTTACCCAAAACCTTGTCCAAGTCCTTCTGATCAATTGGCAAAGGCGTGGGAATCGAAAAACAACATTGTTGGGATCTAATAAAGTCCAAATTGAGAGAAATAAAATGAGAGAGACTTATCGGTGAAAACCCTCGGGCACCATAAGGCGACGGTGAGTAGAGAATTTGAAAATGAGAGAGTCCGTTTGGTGAAAACTCGTAAAGAGCACTATCGGGCGACGGTGAGAAGAGAAATGAGAGAGGTCGATTAGCGAAAAACCCGCAAAGGGCGCTATCGGCCGAAAAGAAGACATCTCATCACTAAAAGAGTCCTGGCAAGGTTCCCTGATTTTGAAATACGGATCAATGGGTTCATGAGAAACTGGAAAGTTTGTGTGGGTCGGGCATCCAGTCCAAGAAGCATGTCATGTCCATTTGAAGCCAGCAGGCACCCCCAGATAAGTCCTTCTTTTCCCCCGGAAGGGACGCTTCTCTTTAAAACTCATATGCTGTCTTTTGCATACTTCTTCTTTGAATCCCTTTCGGTTTAACTCTGATTTCGGGACTATTACAAAGGAAAGGTGGCAGGACTGGTTTTATAGGGCCTCGCCTGGCAAAATCCAAAGAAAATACCCAGCCTCAGCGGGTGCGTCAGGCCAATCCCGACTGGCCATGGTGGTTGATGCTTTCAAAGCAAAGACATTGGAAAGGAAAGAAAGTCAAAGACAAAGGTCCTAAGAGCAGAATAAAGTGAAAAGGCCAGAGCCCACACGGGGTGAGTCATCATGAAATCCTAAAAGTTGAGTCCTGTCGGTTTGAAAAGAGATCCACCCTCAAAGCCAGCAAGCAGCAAAATTCTCAACGGAAATTGGGTCGGGATCAAGCAATTGAGATGATCAAGGCCACAAAACCAACCACCGTTTCAAACTAACAAATTGTTCTTTGTTGAAAGTTAAAACAGGTGTAATTCAAAGCAACCATGCAAGAAGCAGGTGCAACCCAAAAGAGAAAAGAAATGCGCAAGCGCTGAAACAGCTTTGCAACAGGGAATCGACCGAAAAGGAAGTTTCTCCCCAATTTCTTTCATGCGTTTTACTAAATAAAAAGAGAAAAACAAAAAGAAGAAAATAAAAAGAAGAAGAAAGAAAGAAGAAAAAGAAGTGAAAATGAAAATCCCAAAAGAAAAAAAATCATGTTAGCATAGGGCCCCATTCCCTAGATATCCCGGCATAACCCGTGCATCTCCCTGGCATAACCCAAGGAGCTTTTTTCTTTCCATCCCGGCATAACCCGTGGACCTCCCTGGCATAACCCAAGGAGATTTTTTCTTTCCATCCCGGCATAACCCGTGGATCTCCCTGGCATAACCCAAGGAGCCTTTTTTTCTTTCAATCCCGGCATAACTCGTGGACCTCCCTGGCATAACCCAAAGAGCCTTTTTTCTTTCAATCCCGGCATAACCCGTGGACCACCCTGGCATAACCCAAGGAGTATTTTTCTTTCAATCCCGGCATAACCCGTGGACCTCCCTGGCATAACCCAATGAGCCTTTTTCTTTCAATCCCGGCATAACCCGTGGACCTCCCTGGCATAACCCAAGGAGCCTTTCTCTTTCAATCCCGGCATAACCCGTGGACCTCCCTGGCATAACCCAAGAAGCCTTTCTCCTTTATCCTGGCATAAACCGAGGATCTTTTTTCCTTTTTATTCCGGCATAACCCGCGGACCTCCCCGGCATAACCCGAGGACCTTTTTCTTTGCCGGCATAACCCAGCCATTTCCCAGCATAACCTGGCTTCATTCCCAAGGATACACAATCCTGATTTTATCGCTTAGATATGTGTCACAACTAACTCACGAAATTTTTCTAGTGAAAATGAGGCAGAAAAATTTCGTTCGTTTGTTTGTTTTGGTGTCTTAAGCAGGTCTGACCTCGAGGCACATGGTTCGAGACGACAAAAAGAATGAGTCACAATCCGGAATAAAGAAAAGAAGAAAAGAACAAAAAGAAATAAACTCAAATGTTGAAGCGAACAAAGGTGCGGATTGCTCAAAATTTGATTGAAGGCATAAGCCCCGCCGATCCCGCTTTGATCCAATGCTGCGAAAAGAAACAATACCTACAACTTGCGAGCATCAAGATTCAGATCGGAGTCCACAGCAGAATCAGCTAAGACTCAAGATCAAGCTTCAAGAGATTTATAGATAGGAATCTTGTAAATCATAGTTGATAGGCATAGCTAGCTTAGCTTTGATTTTCCTTTTGGTGTAATAAGGAGGTCAGCAAGCAGTAGCAGCAGCAACGGCAGTGAAATCATAGCTCCTGGTAGTCCCAGCTACCAAACCTTCCAGAACTACACTGACCTGATTCCTTTACAGCCAAGGATATATAGGCAACCTTTGAAGCAGGGTTCGGTCAGACGGTTTTCAAAAATGTTTCTCATGGAATACCAAGCAGGCAAAAATCTCTCATAAATGCTCATTTATCTTTGCCCGAAAACCCTTCGTGTCTCCGAGCAAAGAGGGGCAGCTGTGAGCATGTGATTTTTGCCTCGCTTAAATTACTCCTATAGAATTCATTAAAATTAGGATTTTTCTGTTATTATTTGAATTTTAGGGAATTAATTGCATGATTTTGTGATTATGTGCAATTTTGTGCATTTTTAATTGATATAATTCATGAAAAATACAAAAATAGCATACTTGCATTTAGAAACTCATTTTAACATTTTTCATTACTTAATTAACATTACAAAAATAAGAAAAAATAACAAAATAGCCCTTTTGCATTGTTTTGCTTTTAGTTTTTAATTTTTCCTTAAGTTTTCTTTTTAAACTAGGATTTGTTTAATTTTTGATAATTAATTAGTTTAATTTTGGAGTTACATCAGGTCTTGTCTATTTTTAATTTTGTACTTAATAAAATCTAAAATTAAATAAATAAAGAAAGAAAAGAAAAGAAAACCAACAAAAGAAAAATGAAATGAAGGAAAAGAAAAAGCGGGCCAGTCTTTTGGGCCATCTGGCTAGCTCAATTGACACAATGTGCCCAACCCACGCCCGTCTAGCCCAAACCACACCCGGTCCAGACCCCGTATTAATAAAACGACGTCATTTTGAGTCAATAAAGGGCGAATTAATCTAAGCCTTCCATCCTTCCTAATCCAACGGCCATTAATTAACCTTGGCTTCTAAATATAAATGTCCAAATTTGTCAAAAACCCTAAAGACAAACCTCCTCTTCCTCGTACCCCCGTCACCTCTCCGTCTCCCACCGCCGCCCACCATCAGACCACCGTGTCTCCGCCACCCTCCGCCGTAGGCCGCCGGCCGGAAATCGCCTCCGCCGGCGGCGAACCTCCAAACTCGCCCAAATTTACACCACTACCCCATCTCAACCTCCTTGTTCCGAATCCACGATCCATTTCCCTCAAAACACACCCAAGACCTTCGAATCTCGAATCAAAGTTCCGGCCCAAAACCCTGACTCCTCCAAAATTCCCAAAAATCACACCCTACACTCTCCTAACCCTCCTCTACCTAAACCCCGAACTATTTTCCCCCAAATCCAACCGCAACTTTTAAAATTTTAGATCTAGGGTTTTATAAAAACTGGTTGAATCCTTCAAGGACTACCAAGTGTCGATTTGGTTTCCTAAATAAATTATATGTTTGTTCTTACCAAGAACAAACATATAATAGACTCAATTCGAATTCAATCAATTAGAAGACCTAAATCAGTGAGTTCTTATTTCCTTATTTGATTTTGTTTGATGATTCTGTTTTCTTTGCATTATTTTTGATTTTTAGCTTAGCTTTGTTTCGATTGATTCTGTTAGAATTTTCTGATTAGTTAATCCAGTGTTCATTTCATGTTCTTTGATTGTTCACTTTTATTGTTTAGTTTAGTTTAGTTCAAGGTCGATTTAGTTTGATTTTGATTATTAATTTTGTTTAACGGATAGTTTGACAGTAGTATGAATTAGGGTTAATTTTCAGTCTTGTTTAGTATTAGTTGGATTCAATAATTCAATTTTAGAGTTTTTAAAATTATTTTGGTTATAGCTGAATAGTCTAGACCTTTATTTAGTTAACCATGGTTAGTAAAAGGGGATGGGGTCAACTAGTATAGGATTGGTAATTTCAGAATCAAATCAAGGGTAGTTGGGGTAATTCAAAATAGGGGATCTTGCAAATAACTGATTTGGAAACCCTTAGAACATTCTAGATGGGGTTCCAATTAGAATTTCAGGAATTAAAATGCAGTAACTTGAGAAACAAGTCAGAAAATGAAGGTCTAATTAGCTAAAACTGACAAGAAAAGAGGGACTAAAGGTGTGAACAAAAATCTGAGAGGATCCCTCAATTTTGCCAATAAAAGGCAGTCCCTACTGCCTTGTTTCACAAGTTTTTGGGCATCTGAAAATTCCCCCCCAAAGTTGCTACAAGTTTTAGAAATCTAAAAATTTGAATTTCCAAATTCAAAAACTAAATATGAAATCTTAGAGTTAGAAAGTTCATTTTAGATCTTAGTTCTTCCAAAAAAAACCAAAAACAACACAAAAACTAAAAAAAATGCTATTCTATTGAAGCCTCTTAGATCAATTTCGGGTTCCAGCTTTGCATTCGAGTTTCTAGCCTAGATAAATATGAAATTGACTTGAGAATTCCTTGTGTCTGGTTGCTGAAACTTCAGAAGTTTTTCTGGGTCAATTTCGAGCGGGTTTGGGTTCAATCAAGCTTATTTTGGTCATATGTTGGTGCTATACCTCTGTAATTCATTCCTGGGCTGCTGTGATACTATTTTGGTTTTAAAATTGATCATATTGCTGCTGTGTTGCTGTTGTTGGTACCTGACCATTTAGCTGCACTTTCCTCCCATTTTCAGGTACATGTTCCGGATCTTCTCTGATGTAGCTCAAAACTGGAAATGAAAATAAAGCCAAGCATGTTTCTCATGATTGATCTATGTTCATTTAGACCATTGTGGCTCGATTTAGTTCCATTATTTAGCTGAGTCTTCTCTGTAATTGATCTGGACTGTTGAACTATGCTTCATTTGTTCATAACTCCAGTAGTATAAATTTGGTTACAAGCTATGTTAGTTTTAAGTGTCGAAATATGTTAAAATTTATCAGACTTCACTACTCGTCCATTGTGTATGAGTCTTCAAGTCCTTCAAAGGACTACCACCGTGTTTCAAAATGTAGTTTGAGTTTTAAAGCTTAAAGTAGTTGTAAAATTGCTGTGTTGCTTGTATTTCCATAGCTTAATTCTGAGGGCATTTGATTGGAGTCATATAGGTCTGCAAAACATAAAAATACCCAGTTGTTCATGTTTTAGCCTTAGACCTGTTAATTAATAGAGTTCATCCGTCTATTTGCCATTAAAAGTAAAGCAAAAGAGTAGGCTCGTAAGTTGAATCACCATTAATTGATGTCAAGGTTTTAAAATTAGGTAATCAAGTCTTGAATTTCACATTTATGTGTTAATACTGAATTCATCTCTGTTATTGCTCATATTATTGGATTATGAAAAATTGGGTGTGATGCTGGGCCCAGTTGTCTAACGTGAAGCCCAAATATGACCAGCTCATTTGAATTGGTCCGTTTATCAAATTATAGATTGGTCAGGGGTTTGACTTTGAGTCCCTATTTTCTAGCTTGCCTCCGAATTGGGCCTGTGTTGAAGCCCAATATCAGGCAGTTTCTCATAAAGCTGGATGATATATCTTTCTTCTTGGGCTGATTTTGAAGCCCAAGATGCTAGGGGCCTGAATTCCCACTTGAAATCATTAGTTTAATTTTGCAATATAATTTTGGGCCTTCCAAGATAAGTAGCAAATTTAAATTAAGGAGTTTCCCTCTTGTTGAAGTTTGGACTTGATCTTGAGGCCCGAATTCCTTGAATACTTTTAATAGTAATAAACAATGCGAATTAACTAGGTCTTTAGAGACAATCTTTAATAGAGAATAATAGTCCCTTTTAGGATGGCCCTTAAAATAAAATAAGGTGCGCCGCGCCAAATAAAATCACAAATTGCGTAGCCCTCTTTAAATACTCATATTAAAATATTTAGAATTCGGGACGTGCCATTTAACGAATTTTCATGGCCTCCCGCAAAGCTAATAACACGTTAGTCACTTTAGGCGCGTTCTTTAATAATTTTACTTTCCTAAATTCGGGTGTGCATTTCATGTGACCCAAATCCAAATCCCAAAACGTTGAATAAAATGTGTCAAGGGTCCGGGTGCATTTCATGTGACGTGATCCGAAAACATATTTTAAACGACGTTCAATTTTCCTAAAATTAATGAAAAACGGTAAAGAATTTTAAAATTCCACTATAGGATGACATGTATTGAAATCAGATTTTTAGCCAATTATAACAGTTTAAGCGACCGTGCTAGAACCACGGGATCCGGGGGTGCCTAACACCTTCCCTCGGGTTAACAAAATTCCTTACTTAGAATTTCTGGTTCGCAGACTCCACTCGGGAAGTCGAAATTTCCTCGATTTGGGATTCAAGATAAACCGGTGACTTGGGACACCAAAAGCCAAACCTATCCCAAGTGGCGACTCTGAAATGAATAAATAATCCCATTTCGAATAATGTCACTAAAAATGGAAAAACTCCCTTATACATTATCCTTCGGGGTAGGTGTGTAAAAAAGAAGGTGTGACACAAGTAAGAGGTAAAGAAGTGCTAATAACATCGTATAGAGCATGTAGAGGTGAAACTAGCAAATAGAAAACTCAATCATATCAGAACAACTTCCTACTTAGTGAATTCAAGGACCTAAGAATCCTAAAAGGCAAATTTTCCACAAATAAGTTCGAGCACGCACTCGACACCTCGCGTACGCGGACTACAATTAGTATAGAAGACTCAAATCCTAAAGGGAACTCCCACACAAAAAGGTTAGGCAAGATACTTACCTCAAAGAAGACAAACCGGTACTCTAAAATGAACTTCTCAGGTGAAAATACCTCCGGATGGCTCAAATCTAACCAAAGTAACTTCAAAGCACAAATTAAACTCATAAGAAACTATTCCGGATTATAATGTTTCAATCTTTATCAAATTCTAAAAATCGGTCCAAAGTCGAACCCCAGGACCGCACCTCGGAACCCGACAAATTTTACAAAAACCGAATACCCATTCTGATATGAGTTCAACCATACAAAATTTATCCAATTCCGATACTATTTGGTCCCTCAAATCATGATTTTTTATTTTGAAAGTTTTCTTAAAGATCCCCATTTTTCCTCAACCTAAAACGCTAATTAAATGATAAAAATAAAGACAATCATGGAATATAATAAATTCTAGGTGAAGAACACTTACCCAATCGTTTTGCTTGAAAAATTCATAAAGAATCGCCCAAAACCAAGCTCTAAAACTCCAAAAATGGTAAAAATAGTAAACCCTCAGAATAGAGTACTATTTATTCTGCCCAGATGCTAAAGCATCGTGAACGCGGAAGGATACTCGCGTTCGCGAAGAAGGAAAGATGAAGGCTGCCCAGATGTGCTTCGCGAACGCGAAAACACATTCGCGAATGCGAAGAAGAAGAGTCTGATGCCCCAACAACTGCTCTTCGCGAACGCGTGATTAAGTACGCGAACGCGAAGAGTGGAATGGCATAGCTACGCGAACGCATGAGAGGAACGCGAACGCGATGAGGAATAAGACAGAACTTTGCGAACGCGAAGAAGGATTTCGAGGTGGTCAGCAGAAACACTTCGCGAACGCGAGGGACTCTTCGTGATCGCGAAGAAGGATACCAGAAGACAGCAAACAACAGTTCAAAAATAAGGAAAAATGACCCTTAGCCCACCCGGAACATACCCGAGGCCCCCTGTACCCTGTCTAAACACCCAAACAAGTCCTATAACCTAACACGGACTCGCTCGAGGTCTCAAATCACATCAAACAATGCCGAAACGACGAATCACACCATGAATCGAACTTATGAACTTTCCAATCTTCCAACTTCCAAAACTCGCCGAAACCTATCAAACCAATCCGGAATGACGCCAAATGTTGCAGAAAAGTCCGTCCCAAATGACATAACGGAGCTGTCCCAACTCTCGGAATCGCAATTCGACCCCGATATCACAAAAGTCAACTATGGGTCAAACTTCTCCATTTTCCAAAACTTCAACTTTCCAATTTTCGCCAAAATGCTTCAAATTACCCTACAGACCTCCAAATCCAAATTCGGACGTACGCCTAAGTCCAAGATCACCACCCGAGCTATCGGAACCATCGAAACTCCAATCCGAGGTCAAATACTCAAAAGTCAAATCTTGGTCAATTCTTTCAACTTCAAGCTTCTCAAATGAAAGTTACTTCTAAAAATCCTTCCCGAACTTCTCAAAAACCCGTGTGAGGCTACTCATGATCTCAAACTGCCGAACCGGACACAATTGCTCAAAACGACCAATCGAATCGTTACAGTTATATGATTTGCAATGCAATAATTTCAGTTAAATTATTGGAATAAGCTTCGGATAAGAACTTAGACAATTATTCTATGAGTCATGCCAGCTTGTATGTCCAATCGAGATTTGCCTTTTTCCACTTCTCTTATTTTTGTTTTGAAAAAGTCAGACAATGAAAAAGATATTTACTATTTTCAAGATCAATTATCAACTACTTTGAGAGAGAATTTGATTTTAAATATTAAGAACAATTGTGAAAGACAACTTCGATTTTCATCCATAAGTGAATGATAAGCTGCCGGCCAAAAATAAATAAAGAAATTGAAGAAATTAATTTGTTCATGAATATGGCTAGTTTTTTTGAGCCGAGAGTCTTTTAGAAACATCATTTTTACCTCTACAAACTACAAAGTAGATATTAGGTCTATGTACACATTACCTTCCTCAGATTTCGGAGCATACATTAGTCCACCGACATTAAATTAACATGCCAAACAAAGTATATAAAAATGAATTTCACCCGTTACATCATTTAATGTAACCTAATACGCGTAGCATTGGCTAATTGGGTGGGAAAAATTCCCAGAATCATTAAAGATTCTATTCGTTTTTATTTTTCAGAATTCAAAAATTAAATTCAATTAAAAATTCAAAAAGAAAAATGAGTAAAAGCAAAGTTAAAAGCCCACCAATCACGTGGTTGAAGGCAATACCAGTAGCAGCGCCTGCTGAAATGCCTTGTTTCTTTGGGCCAGAATGGAACACTGTTTTGTCAACTATTTACAACTTTCTTTCTATGATAATAATACAAAAGACTTTGAATTCATTTGTGGTCCTAAGCCAAAAAACTAACAAACTAGTCAGCTTCTTTATAATTTCTCAAATTTTTCCATGTTTATCATTTCAGATCTTTGCAATAATTATATTATTTGGCTGGACTTTTCGAAAAAAAATCAGTTAACTAGTATGTCTCAATTGTGAATTAGCGAGACTAGTGAATCTGTTTATTTTTCAATCCATAATCCATTGAAAAGCTTCATAGTTAGATTGATTTTAGGGGGAAAAAAAATCAAAATAGCCATATTTACAACTGATAATTGAAAAATAGTCACAGTTTCAAAAGTAATTGAAATTTAGCCACTTTTCATGTAAAGATAAAATCTAAACAAAAATACTCTTAAAAATCCAAAAATATTCCAGCATACTATGCTGGATTTCGAATTTTTTACATATGAGTTTCCAGCATAATATGCTGAAATTTAATAATGTGCTGGAGTCCCGTTATAATATGCTGGAAGTTTATATGTAGGAGCTCCATAATCCCGCATATTATGCTGGAACTTTCCGTGTGCTGGAGTTCCAACATAATATGTTGGAAGTTTATACGCAAGAGCTTCATAATCCAGCATATTGTGCTGGAAATTTCCGTGTTTCAGTAAAACAGTGGCTATTTTTCATTGACTCCATAAACGCTAGCTATTTTTCGATTACCATTCCGAAAACTAGCTAGCCCGCACTATTTTTACTTGATTTTTTCGCTCATTGCTAATTTACTATCCTCAATATTCGAACTTAGAACTGTCTATATTTTGTGAAACTCATATTTGCAGACTCCATTTGTGAAATTTTACTGGATTGTTGTTGACATCTGCAGAGTTAGCTGGCTTTTGAATATTCATAAAAGTATTGCATATACTCTCAAAAAAAGGTAATAAAAGTTGAGAATATTCTAATAAAATATACTAAATCCGGTATCTAGTGGCATCTGCCAATAGATTTTTTTAACACCACTAAACTCCACCAGCACAACTCCACCGCCCATCCCCCTACCCCACCAATGCTTCTGATTTCATACTATATAAGAAGACCCTTTACACTTTTCAATTTCATATTTGAGTTTTATACATTTTCAAGATTACTTACATAAGCAAAGAAAAAAAGAAAAAGAGAGAAACTTTGCCCAAAAAAAGAGAATGGCAACAGTAGTTGATGCTTGTGTGTGTGAGATTACAAAGCTAAGTGAAAAAGTTAGAACCAGAAGCCTTTTCTTGTTGAAATCCCAGAAGAAGAAAAACTCAGGGGACAAAATGGAAGAAAGCCAGAATTCTTCTTCTTCTTCTTCTTCAATTGCAGAGAACAAGAATGAAAACACAATGTGTGAATCAACTGTTTTCTTGCTCATGGACCGTTTCGCTCCTTGTTGAAACCATGATTTTGGATGTATTAATTAATACCTAATTGTAGTATATATCAAGAATAGTAGCTTATGTTATACTAGTACCAGTTATGTATAAATGTTCTTGTTATGTATATGTTGTAAGAATTCTTTTTATATCATTTAGCCTGTGTTTACTCATGATCCAAGCTTCAGCCCTTGAACAACTCTGGTTTTTGAATTTTTTTGAAAAACATTACTAGATGGATGCTATAAATTTCTCCGAAAAATCATGAAATATATTCGAAATTCTCTCAACAAATGTATATCCAAATTTAGGGAATTCATTGGGTCGTGAAGTTCAGGTCATATCGAGGGAATGAAAAGATATATTTTAGGAGATGTAGATCATCTAAATAGTGGCATACACAGAAGCAGTGTCATAATGGACAAACGAATATATCACTATAATAACAAGGGGTGTTTTTTTCTGTGTGTATCTCCAATATTTTCATTTTTATTAAGTGAAAACTTTCGACCAGTTCCGTGATACCGCATATTATAAGGTTACGCCCCTACATCTAAACATTTATCTATAACAAGAACAATCGATATAGAAGTATGTATAAATGTTCTTATAATGTATCTGAGCTAAGAAATTTTTGTCATTTAGCATGTGTTTACTCATCATCTCTCATTTCACCTTCTGTCCATCTCTAGTTTGTGAAATTATTTGAAAAAATAAGCGGATGAATTCTTTAAATTCCAGTGTACAGTGTATAGGTATCTCATATAATGAAAAATTCCCTATTACAAGATTGTATCTGCAAAATTGCAGAATGGAACCTCATCTCTACTGCACAAGAAAAATTTACATTTTTATTAGCTACATATGAGAAAAGTAAATTCCTCCTCTAAAACTATGTACAATGCCAAAAGGCAAAGTGGACTCAACAAAAGAATGATAGTAAACTATGTAGTTATGCTGGCATCAAGAGTTGTGCTAGCCTCAGCACTCTCTGTTGTCCAATCGCGCATTACTTTATGCTTTTCTTCATCCCACTTCAGAATTTCCCTACTGTATTTAAGAGCTTCATCAACACTATCAGCCTCTAAAGCAGTTAGCGATGAGACATACAACTTTCGCTCTGTTATGGAACTATATAGTCGTTTGAACTTCATGGCTATGTAATGATAAGCACGTTGAGCCAACGATGGGTTGTTGTTGCTAGTGTTGCTGTTGGGATGACGACTGATCACTGGATTGAATTCCTGAAACCACTCGCATTCAGAAAGTGGAGCCCGTTCGATGATTTCCTCTAGTATGTCAAACTTGTTTAATAGTAAGAGGCAATGTTTCCGGGCAAAAGCTGGATGACTGACGATATTTTCAAACAGCTTCTTGCTCTCCATCATCTTGTTTGTGCAAACTCCATCGTAGTCCTCCAAATACTCAGTGTACTCCGTCAAGGAAACGCAAAAGATAAGAAGGTCAACATCTTCAAACATCTCCAACCACTTGCAGTTTTTCCCAACGCAACTCGCATGCACTCTTATTAGTTGGTACCTGCATTTGCAACAAGATGAGTTGACGGAAGGCATCTCAAATCTCAAACACAATTGTAGATTTTGGGTATGAAACAAAGTAGAACTAACTTCTCAAAGCTTGATGATAAACCAAGAATCAAGAAGCTGCTCCTTGAAAGATGGAGAAGTCCTTAACCAACCTCTCAAGTATAAATGAATGTATGTTCATTACTCATCTAATACTGTTGAAAAGTTTGTATAATGAGTGTCATGTATGATACGCGTAACTACCAGATTGTTTCAAGTGATAATAAGCTGTTCCCATTAAATAGGCAGTCATGACAGATCTTTAGCGAACACCTGCCCTATTGTCCTTACGGTGTAGCTACCAATAGAAGGAAGGAATTGAAAGATGTAACTTGGAGAGAGAGATTACCTCATCGAGGAAGAATTCTGATCAACGGCCTCCATGTAGCTATGCTGAGATGGATTAGAGAAGGAAAACTCCATGCACGCGACCCCATTGGAAGAAGTAATGCCCTCAGCATATAACTTATCCATATCAGAAGGGTTGTAGTCTGCCTTTGAAATCTCAACAGCCTAGCAAGGGAGGACATTCATTTCATCAGTTGAAGGTGGCGACAGAAGAACGCAAAATCATAGTTCTATCAATCCCTAACTGAGAATGGAGAATAAGGACAAAGAGTAACCTACATGATCTAAGAAATAATTGGCAACTCTTGGAAGCGTTTCTAGCTCATTCCTCCGCTGATATGTGGCTTGAAATGCTTTATGTTTCCACAACTCCTCAACTACAGCTGCGTACTCTCGAGTGGCAGCAGGAAAAATGACCTCCAAATTTCCTAACATCATAGCTTGAAGAAGCCAATCCGAGAAGTTTTTCAGTCTGGGGCTGATGGAATAGATATTCTCTTCTTCAATCAGGTCTGGAAGCACTGTTAGCAAAGATAACACTTAGAATCCAGATTTAGAACTCAATTCTTAAGTTCAATATATAATGCTTGGTGAGATTAAACGATTTCTCAATTGGAACGATAATCTTACAGCAGGGTAATGAGAATAGTTAACTCTTTATACTCCATTTTGTGATTAAACAAAAGTAGCACTTGGTGCAATCATGTGAATGATATGTGTCTAAGAACTGAAAGAACTAAATCCAGAATAGTATATAACATAACCATAGCAGCACTAAATCAACATATCATCAGTCTTTAAATCATCGTCATCGATATTTTTAGATTTCCATATATCAGACTTTATCAATTCCTCAACAATAGTACAAAAAGCAGTGCAGGCTTAAATGGACAAAGGAAGGGTTCCGAGAAACAGGTGACAGAAGAGAGCAGCAGTTATTGTCATGGGTGTGCAAAATGATTATACTCCATTAATCACAAGGGCATTTCTTACGAATTAGAGACAAGGGTAATAAAAAGGTCAGTTCATTCGGGAAGTCAGGAACAAAACTGTATAAAATTTGATACCTGAAGGGCCAGGTTCATCAAGCTGTTTTTTCCTCATTTCAAGACGATACTCTTCTTCAAATCTTTCACGCCCTTCGAGGAGTATAGCAATATATCTGTACAAATTGCTTTGGATTGTGTATGTAATATTCTGATGCTCTTCTTCTGAGAAAGGAACGTGATATATAATTTTGGCCTGAAATAGAAACAAAGGCATGTCTCATTAACATTTTTTATCTAAATTTATTCACCTTTATATATATTAAGTGATATAAATGCATTTAATCAGAAAACATATATCTTCATTTGTAATATTACAATTAAAGATGAAACCAAATCTATTAATCCTACTTGGGTTCCCATTAGCATGAGCCAGGAGAAAACTACAAACAACCTAACAGTTACGAGCTTTGACTTCATTAGTAACCACATCATGCACTCTACTCGCCATCTAGCGTAACTCTGTAAGTAACCAGTTTATATATGCGAATTTTAATGAATATTAAGATGCCGAGAAGCTCACTGAGATGAGAATAGTGTTAGACCAGCAAAGAAACATCTTCTGTCTAAGTGACTCGTTCCATCCATACATTACCTGTTTGAACATAGTACTTGTTCCCGATTGATCACAACCAGCAAGAAGTAGTTTATACAGCTTTTTCTTATCTGCACTGCATGAGTCGCCTACATCCAATCCACTTCCAACTTCTACACCGGATGAATTCGCACACACAGGAGGAGTTGGCAATCTCAAAGCAGAACAAAACAGCTTATGTGTAGTCTGTAAAAAGATCGCGATTATCAGATAAGACGAGAAAAAAGTAGGTAAACTGGTTAAAAGAAGTGAATGGACAGATGAATAGAAAACCAACCTTTTCCCATAATTTTCCAATCACATTGTTCATACCCTCTTCTTGACAGGATCCATCAGCACTGAGCCACAAGCAAATGCTTCCTTCACAGTTAATACCTGCCATCTGAATGATTTGACAACGTGCTAAGAACTCCAACCACGAGTAGAGCATTCATAATTTCAGAAGAATGAATTAGTTTAGAAATAAAACCTTCAACATCAACAGCTCTACTTGCGTAATTTCCCGATTATTTATCACAATGTCTGTGTTTCCCTTGCTAGCATCTCTCTTAATTTGATCACCAACATTTAGTTGGGGAGAAATTATCTGCCAAGGCTTATGTCCTTCCTGTTTTATTAGTCAAAGCAAAAAAATATATTATCAGGCAAACAACATCATTAATGTTTTGATGTAAAAAAAAAAGGGAGAGTAGGATCTAACACTCACCTTTCCCCAAAATCCAGACACCTTATCATACCAGTACTTCCCCGGTTTCAACTTCTTTGGTGGATGCTCACAGCTTTGCAAGTCAACCAACTCTCTAAGGGAAAGACGTTTACCATTTACGATCACGAGATGGGGTGGAAGCTGATTAGATTGACATGACTTTTCCAATTTCACAATCTCATCCATTTGCCATTTACTTAGCAGCCTCTTAAGCATTGTTGAACACTTGCCTAATGAATCCCGTTTTGATTCATTAATACCATAACCAACACAAGTAATACACTTTCTTCCTTCAGGCATTGCCCCCATTGCTCTCAACACACAATTGATACAATACTTTGCACCACAAACTAAGCATACTTCCTTGTCAGTGAATCGACTTCCTTTATGACACCGACAACACTTGTTTGAATCACTGCTCACAAATGGCTTTTCGGGAAACATTCCATGCTCCTCATCATCACTGTAAGTAGTAACATCCCTTGATTGAATTTCATGGAAATTTACAACAGCTGTTCTACTACCTTGGTTGACATCAGCTTCATCAGCATAATCTGAGGAAAAATCTGAAGAGCTCAAAATTGGTTCCTCAGATTCTATACCAGCAGGGTTCGGATGACTCACAAATCTTACTTCTTCATTGCATTCATCTACTAAATCCTCAACATCCGAACTTCCTGAAAGCTCTCGGGAGCGATCATGACTGTCAGAAAATCCTAAGGTACCAGAACTTTCAATTCCATCTGATACTCTATAGGCATGATCATTCTCAACATATTCTGATTCTAAGGTAGAGTCCCCATTATCAACATAAACAGAACTTACCACAGAGCCTAAATCTAACTCCTTTGACTTCTGATTCTTGACTAATTGGTGATCACTTCTGACAATTGGTTCAATAACTGGCAGTGATAAATTTCTATTTAACATAATAGCCGTAGCAACAACTGAGGCAGTCGGAATCCGGTAAATAGCCGTAGCAACAACTGAGGCAGTCGGAATCCGGCTTACATCAACAGGAACAACCTGAGGAATGTCATAACTAACTGGAGGACCACTATACTCCTCAGCAAAAGAGTATTCTACATCAAATTCTTCATCTTTATCCTCCTTTTTTGAGGAAGTAACAGGGAAAAAACTTTTCAAGATTGCTGCCATATTTGCTATATCTATCCTAAATCCTAATCTCAAACTCCCATCAAGCAGAATTAGATTTAAAGACAGAGACTTTCTTTACTCCTAGGTTTCTATCAAAAAAAGGTACACAACAGTTCTAATCAACTGATGATTACACCCCAGAAAAACCTGTTTCTTGATATAACCAAAAGCCAAAATGTGAACTTTCTTGCTCTTTCTATTTTGGGAAAGGGGGCAAGAGCTTGGAAATGGAAACTGAATGCAAGTGAAAAATACAATACTAATAATTGCAATATAAGGAGTATTGGCTTATAACTTCAGTCTTACCAGTAGATATATATCTCACTAGGCTTAAAGGGTACTCAAAAGTTGTTGTCAAATGATGATTGTAACCCTCAAAATTTGTTTCTTGATAGGAAATTTTTTGGGTTCTTGAGAATGAAAACTGAATGGAAGTGAGAGAGAGAAATTACAATAATTACAATATAAGGTGTGTTTGTGGTCTACAACTTAAGTCTTACCAGTAGAAATTCAAGACTGGAGACCACCGAAAAGACTTTGATTCTTTTTTTGGGAAGACTTAAGACTATTTCTCCTTCTCTATTCATGAATTTCCAACACCATTTTTTTCTTGATCAACGCGTTTAGTAAACATTTCCAAGAAAAAATGTCGTAAGAAATTCTTTTTTAAAAAATCACTATGACTGATGGGCGATGGCTGCCTCATTTTGAACTTTGAATTGGTCCAAAACATGGAAACTTCTGTGACATTAAGGGGGTAGGAAAGAGAGGGGTATTTTTGACAATTACTTTGAAATTTGGCGCTGTTTCCTAGCATCATGTGAACAAGACTTGCAGTTTGGAATCTGAAGTAATCCTACGTTAGGGGAAGGACTTTCTTCTTTATTTTTGGCTTTTATCTAGAGTTAAATTAAAGTCTCTATTTAACTAATCAAATATAATTGGTTTTTAATTAATTAAGTTGTTAATCTTTCAGTATTGAATGTTGACGAGGCCAAGCAGCAATCACGTCGTTGACCCGGCGGTTAATTAGGAATTAAGTCTTGTTCTTTTTTTGATTTTTTACTAATTTTAGAGTACGCGCAAACCCATGTCATGAGTAAGAAAATTTTAAAATCATATAAATATTATTAAAAAATATCTTGAAATATAAAATATTAGATGAAATAATATGATTTCCTAAATATAATAAATATTAATTTTGTTTACCTAATTCTATAAAACCAAAAATTAGGGCGTAGAAGTCTTCATATGCCTTATAGTAATTCAGATACATGAATTTTATTTTTAGTTTAGAAGTCCAGGCAGAGTAAGCATAATATATTAATTTGTATTAACAATGCAACAACATTTCAGTTTGTCTATAGCTCTTAATTTTTTTAAAGAAACAACTTAAAAAGGTAAGTCTAAGCGTGGTCTTCAAATGCCTTTTTGAACTTAACTTTAATTTTCAAATTAAGAATATGCTTTAGTTTTACCTCTGTCTCCATTCACTATAAAATAGTTTTATTATTATATACTATGCATATTTTGACTTATAATATTCTCACTTTTGTAAATAATTCACATTAAAAATAGTTTTATTATTATATACTATGTATATTTTGAATTATAATATTCTTATATATTTTGAATTATAATATTCTTACTTTTGTAAATAATTCACATTAAAAATAATTTTATAAAGAAGTAAAGATGGTTCTTTTCTTATATGAAATTAAAAATAAATTTGGCACGTTCTAAGAAGAAATTAAATTATGTTCATAGTAAAAATACGATATTTCTACAATTCAAAATATAGATAAAAAGGGGTAAACAAAGTACATAATTTCGTTTGGTAATCAACTAAGTTTTCCCATAACAAGAGTTTTTCCTTTTTAAGTAGAATATTTCTGTTTAGAAATATTTAAGTTTTCTGCAAGTTTGATAAAAATAAATGGTAATCCCAGCTAGCTCAGTAATGAGAGAAATATTGATCATAGAAGTATTCGGATAGCTTATTGTGAATTACGAGGACTTCTACTTAAATATATTATAAAAATTATTTTTATTTCATAATATATATGAAAACAAAACAATAACATAAAAATACTTTTATTAAGATCTGTTTAATAAAATAAATAGCTAAAATTAATTCTTTTAGTCTTTTGGAAATGAAAATGTTGTCTTATAGCTCATAAAAAATTGATAAGTGACAATGTAAAGTTTATAAATGAATAATGTTGAATATTTTATAATAAATAGTTTAACTTATAGAAACAATGTAGAGTGTTGTCATTTGTTGGAATTATTGGAGAAAAACTTAATGTCAGTTTCATTTACAACTGAGTTTGTCTAAAATTGGATATGTTTTCTATTAAATTAAGACATAAATAAATGAAGATATTTTATTGGTCAACTAAGCAAATTGCAATCGTTTAAATTAAGTTTGTTTTCTCCAAAAAAGGAAATATTTTTTTGAGTCATAGTATGCGTGAGTCCTATATATTAGGACTAATTACATATAATTAAGACATAATATTTTATGTCGTTCAAAATAAATTGACTCAGGTTAAATTATCTTGATCCGTTTTACATGAGTAAGAATTCTTTTAATATGCTGGAACTTTCCGTGTGTTGGAGTTCCAGCATAATATGCTGGAAGTTCATACACAGGTGCACCGAACTCCATTATATTATGCTGGACCGGTCTCTGTTGCAGCAAAATAGTGGCTATTTTTCATTGACTTGGTAAACGCTAGCTATTTTTGAATGACTAATCCAAAAACTGGCTAGACCGTGCTATTTTTACAACAAAAAGTGTTAATCAAAAAGCCCAAGAAAAAAGATACGAGTACTCGGACAAAGGACAATAGAAGCCTTCCTAGAGCTCCAATATCCAATGGGCTTGGATATAAATTGACACCGGATGGCAACATATAGTAGTAGATATTGGCAAATTTTCCGCCAAAATTTTACGGTATAACCAGTTTTCGGACTGGTCAATCAAAAATAGCCAGCGTTTACCAAGTCAATGAAAAATAGCCACCGTTTTGCTGCAATAGAGACCGGTCCAGCATAATATACTGGAGTTTCGGTGCACTTGTGTATGAACTCCAGCATATTATGCTGGACCGATATACTTTGCTGGCTCCAGTATAATATACTGGAGACTGGAGCATTGGTACTCCAAACTCCAGTATATTATACTGGACCATTATATTTGCTGGAACTCCAGTATATTATGCTGGAGTTCTAGTGTATTTATGCTGGAACTCCATCATATTATGCTGGAGTTCCAGCATACTATCCTGGAACTCTAGTATAATATGCTGGAGTTCAAGTATACTTATGCTGGAACTCCAGCATAATATACTGGAGTATTTTCCGGGTTTTGAACAGTGTTTTCGCTCAGATTTATCTTTACATAAAAAGTTGATAAATTTCGATTACTTTTGAAATTGGGCTATTTTTGAAGGACCAGTTGTAAATCTGGCTATTTTTAAAAATCACCCCGCCTTAGATTACGTTTGGCAAAAGCATCCCAAATAAATTAGCATTCTATAACCAAATCTCCCAGAAAAAAAAAACATCAATAACCCCTAAACTGTGCTTCCCCATTTATTCCCTCTTTCTTTACCTTCCTTTCGGATAAACCGTCTCCATATTGATGATTCATAGAAGGCAGGGAAGAATTATTTTTACATGTAGTTCGCACCTTATTTTTTTTAAAAATCGTCTGAATCCTCAAGTTTTCCCATAAACCCTATTTCTTTTATATTTCTATGAAGCCCAAAATGCCTTTCTTCATCCAAAAAAAAAGAAAGAAAGTTACCCCTTATATTATTCTTTTAAACTACATAGAGAGAAAAAATCAACTGTCATTTATGATCAAGGTAATTCATCAAAGAGGAAATTCTTGTAGTTTTTCCCCTGTGATTCATGAACTTCATTCTTTTTTCTTTCCTTGTTTCTTCTTTTTCTTTTTGATTGGAAAAAATTATAGTAATTCTCCATCCTGTATATCAATGTATCTCTAGCATATATATTTATGTATATTCACATGAAATTATGTGTATACACTGAGATATACAAAGAAGAAAAATAAATTTATAGTATACATTTTGATATATACAGAAAAAAAAAATGTGATATAAATTTTAATATACACAAAAAAGGAAAATAAACTTGTGGTATATATTTTGGTACACACATTTTTTTATGTGTTATACACTACGATATACAAACAATACAACTTTTTTTGTTTTGATATACATTGATATAGAGACAACATTGAATTTTAAACAACTATATTTATAATTTCATATTTAGATATACAAAGAAGGAAACTAAAATTTAAATATACATCTTGATGAAAAATAAAGTTGTGATATACATTCAATGTACACATTATTATTGTGATATACATTCATTGATGCCATATATGTAACTATAGCTTCTTTTTTTTTCCCGCTAATTATGTGGGTAGGTTGTCATACTATGCCAAAATCCCTTTTGTGAGTTCAAAAAGAAATTGGGCCTAAGGCACATTACTTAGAGAAATGACTCGAGATTTTACATAAATAGTCGGTTAGATTTAATTGTTACTTTATCTAGCCGATATACATTAATTATATACTAATGATACATAGTTAATTATTTATATACATATTATACATATATTATACATTCGACGATTATTTTTAGTTGAAGCGATTAAGCGGATGGCTATTTGGGTTACTTTGGCAACAAGTCACATGACTCGGACCCATAGTTGGAACTTTTTCGACACAAACTAATTTTCTCAACCTCAATCAATTTAACATTTTAGTAACTTTTAACTACGATTTCCTTTCTAGCTATAAATGAGAAATACCGAAGGAAGTCAACGAACAATAAAGATCCGGAAGGTCAGATAGAAGTTGAGCTGAGCGGAGTATCTTTGTAGCTCGGTTTGGCTCAGGGTAGATTTATAGCGGTAGCCAAGTCCAATTTTTTTTATCTCCGGAGGAGTTAAAAAAAAAAACAATTAAAATAAGAAAAGAGGAAGAAGAATGCGAGAATATCAGTTTCCCTTCTTCTACCGAAAAGTAAAAGAGTTAGTTGGAATTGAAAATATACTTAAACCGGTTAAAATATCATGGTATAGCCAGTTTTCACAATGGTCAATGAAAAATAGTCAGCGTTTATCAAGTCAATGAAAAATAGCCACTATTTTGCTGCAACAGGGACCGGTCCAGTATAATATACGGGAGTTCTGGTGCATTTGTGTACGAACTCCAGCATATTATGCTGGACCGGTATACTTTGCTAACTCCTGTAAAATTTGCGGGAGACTGGAGCATCAGTGCTCCAAACTCCAGTATATTATACTGACAATTATACTTGCTGGAACTCCCGTAAAATTTGCGGGAGTTCCAGCATAGTTATCCTGGAACTCCCGTAAAATTTACGGGAGTTCAAGCATACTTATGCTGGAACTTCCATAAAATTTGCGGGCGTATTTTTCCGGATTTTGAACAGTATTTTTGCTCAGATTTAAAGTGGCTAAATTTCGATGATTTTTGAAATTTGGCTATTTTTCAACGACCAGTAGTAAATCTGGCTATTTTTGAATTTCTCCCCTTAAACTGCTGCCAACCAAACAAACCAAACAAGGAAATGGAGAGCTAAGCGTAGGACAAATTCAAGCCCAAAACAGTAAAGGAGTCTGATTCTTTTCATACCTTGGTAGTTAGCTGGAGATGAAACAAGGAAATAGAGGGCTTGTGAAGGACAAATTTAACCCCTGGACCAAAAATGTTCTCATTCTCCTTTCAATATTCGTAGTTTCTTACATGCTTGTGTGTGTATGCGTCATTTTTTTTTTTTGGTTGAAAAAATAACACTGTATAGCTGTTCTCAAAATAATAACAAAAAAAAATATATTTTTTTTTATATATACATATGTTATATACAAAAATTATACAATTTTTCGGCTAACAAATGTGAATAATTTCTGGCGGGGACTAAAGGCGATAATATCCTTTTTCGTATAAAAACTTTTTTTTTTGTTGGTAATTAAAGAATTTTATTACCAAGTATCAAATATGTACAAGTTCAAAACTAGAAAAACTGGAGAACCACTGAGCTATTGCTTGCAAGTTGGACATGAAACCCAACTGCAGTGATCATCTTATCTTCCTCACTATATCTATATATCTTACGTCTATGGATAACTATTAAGCTCTCTCAATCTACATTTTATCTTAGTTTTCCTGTTGCCTCTTTGAAAGATGTCCTGAACTAATGATCTAAGTATCCCCTCTACATGCTGAGACTAAGCCTTGAATATTCTTGAGTTCCTCTCTGTCCATATGTAGTAGATGCAGCCTGCTAATGTCATTCTATGTACTTCTGCTTTCGGTGTTTTCCCCTTCATTTCCTTTGTTGCCCATTCCACTTCTTCATTCCATGTCATTACTGATCTTTGAATTCCCTGCCATTTCAATAATCTTTCCCAAAGCTCTCTAGTCACCTTGCATTCAAAAAATAGATGTTACATGGTTTCATTTTCTTCCTTACAGAGCTCACATGTTTGATCAATCATCGATCCCCAGCCTGCTACCTTGTCTTTGATATGTAGCCTTGATTGTAGTGCTAGGTTCAGTATAAAACCCCCCTACGTACAATATAGTGGTTACAAATTAGTTCCTCCATGGCATTTTAGGATTGTCTTCTCTCAACTGATGGTACATCACTTTTATGGAGTATGAATTCATTTTCAGCAGGTCAGCGATGCAAAACACTGCCTTTGACAGATATGTTTTAGCTTTTAGTATCTTGTTTAGAACCCATGAGGCTTGGTTGATTTGAACGTCCCAAATATTTCTTCCTTTCCCATAGTATATATGGACCCACATTACCCACATCTTATCTTTCTTTGTGCATAGGTTCCACAGTAGTTTAATCATAGCAGCCTTGTTCAAGGTCTCCAGATGCAGTACATTAAATCCTCCTGTTGTCCTTGGCCAACATACTTTCTCCCGTGCTAGTACTGTTCTTCTCAATATATCAGTTGTGCCTGTCCATAGAAAACTTTTGCATGTTGCTTCTATCACCTTAACAATTTTCTTTCGTAGCACAAAGATTTGTGACCAGAAGATTTGGATTGAGAAGATTACATTCTTTATCAACTGAAGTCGTCGAACATATTTGGGAACTTATTATAAACAACTTATTATTTATAATAACGATTTTAGCATGTTTGCTTTGATAGCATGTAAAAGAATCTAGACATTTAAGTTATAACAACTTTCAAGATCGCTACAAATCAGCTCGAAAATCTTTACATAATAGATATGGGATAATATATGTCAACAAAAGGGAGGGAGAATTCCAATAATTCAGAAACACAAGATAAACAATTTCAATTTGCATATATTAAATAAGGTTGCTGAGGGCTTAATTAGGTGTGCGTTACGACTTTCTGCTATTGACTTTGGGGCCAATTTATTCCCAACCGTGGCCCGACAAATCAGACTGAACAATTTATGCAAAAGTATTGGACTCGTTCTAGTATGAGATTTTTATCTCGTATAACAAAGGTTAACACCTCATTTATTTTAAATAAATATCATTTGAAAAAATTATATTCTATAGATACCTTTTAATGTTTATAACAAAATATCTAATTTGGTTACCTCCTACCCCTAAGCCACTAAATACGCTATTCAGTTACACTATTTTCTTTCTCTCTCTACTTTGATACATGCCATTCTCTTCCCCCATTCCCTGAAAACACGATGCTCAATCTCAAAATTCCTCTCACCCACATCACCTACCATTAGTCACAAACGATGATTTTGCCTGGTATACCACAAAGACTTCTCTGACTTTTCCCATTAATTTTGTGCAAAACCTTATCGTCTACTCTATCTAATCTCCCCCCCCCCCTCCCCCTCCCCCCTCCCCTCTCTCTGCACCAAAACCTCTCTTTGTTCTCTCCACAGAGAACTTCCCCTATCTCATACTATCCATTTTTACTTCATCCCAATTCAATTGAGAAGCGAGGAGTTGTTGACGGCATAGACTCGAAAATGATATGCTACGTCTTGCCATGATTTTTGCTCGGCTACTGTACAGGATGCGTGGGAACAATGAGATTCAGGGTTTTTGCTCGACGATAGTTTCGTCGAAAATTAGGATTTGTTCTTGAACAAAGACGATGGAGTTTGGGGCTGAGCAACTTGATTTTCTATTAATATATTTCAATATATTTTCAACGTATCACGTTGTATTTTCATGTATTTTGTTGTATTCATTGTCTTTTTTTCATTGTAATTCAATGTATCTCGCTGTATTTCATTGTATTCACTATCTTTTTTTTCATTGTATTTCAATGTATCCCGATGTATTCTATGTATTTCATTGTATTCACTGTCTCACTATATGCCATGAATGTATTCATATATTTTTTTTAATTAATAAAATTTATGTATTCAGATGTATTATATAATTTTTCTGAAGATTGCTATATTTTTGGGGTATTTTTCGGTTGAGAATCTTTTTTATAACTGGAAATACAACAATTGTGTGTTATAATTGAGTTTGTTGAGTTATATTAGGAGTCTATTATGTTAATTGATTCACTTTCCGTTTAAAAACAGTGTAATCCCCTATTTCACGCCGTGAATACAGTCGAATACAATAACCTGTCCAGCTGTAATCCCATGTTTCACGCCATGAATACAGTCAAATACACTCGAATACAACAACTGTTATTAAATACATCTAATAACAGCAGAAAATATATCTACAATCCGTAATATAGCAAATGGCATCTATAGATAGCTAATTACCACTAAAAGATAGTGTTTATGAAAATTTCTCAATATTTTACTAGTACTACTTCATCTTTTTCTTGAAAAGTTTATCAATTGGTTGTGCAACTTTTTATTTTCAAATCATTCACCATTCCAATTTATCGATTCATTTTCGAATTCGATCCACTAACGAAGTAAAAGTGTTCATTCCAACCAGAGCCTTTAATGATGCCCAACGACCCTTTTCAGTTTTCACCGGCTAATTAAAGCTAATAGAAAAAATTCGCATCCCTCCTTTCTTCTTTTCTTTTAACTCTTTAATGTGAAATATTTATCACTTTGTATTTCTTATTAACCAACTAAATTAAAAATTGATCACGTTTTCTCAAAAAATATATTTTAGAAATTCTGAAAAACAAGTGGAATTTTATTTTCAAGGGAATATTTTACTCCATCGTTTTTAAACTACTAAAGTGATCCACTTTCTGAGGTAGCATAATTAATCATTAATATTCTCCTAGGCCATATTAAACTAAATTACTCTAGAGAACAAGAAATGTAGAACTTTGGACTTATTCTTTTCAGCAAAATTGCTACCTACTTTATCTTTAACTATTCCTTTACTTTTTCTGTCTACCACTTCTTAAATTTATAAGCTAATAAGTGTAATCTAGGTTCGGCCAACTCTACAATTTGGTCCATGACTATACTTCTCAACTGCAGGATGTGGAAACAGAAACTTTTACGTAGTAGTCCCCAGGTATCAATTTAGAGGACACATTTCGATTATCGAAAATTAATTTGGCTAAACTTTAAAACTAAATTTAATTAGTTCAATTTCGTATTTTAAAATTGAAATTTAGATATACAAAAACTACACGAAAAGTATTATTATAAGTTACAGTTTTTCTTATGTCAATATGATAACAAAATATATTTTAAAATACTGGTCAAACTCGTGTAGTTTGATTCTCGATAAGCGAAATATGCCATCTAAATTAAAACGGAGGGAGTAATTAACACCAAGATGCTGAAGAAATGAAAAGCTGAATTCATCTCTATTAGTTAATTGCTCTATAACTTTGTTTGTCTGTAATCTTTCATACTTTCACTAATCACTCCTTTATTGGCTCTGCTCTTCCTATTAATATACCTTTACCAAAATTTAGGTTACATGTATGGAGTTTAAATTTTGTTCATTACAGAAAAGGAAAATCAAACAAAAATCTTAAACATTAACATAATCTATTACAATTGATTTAAAGGAGCAGAACTTTCAATCACTTTGTTAGTACTTCCCAACTAAAATTTACAAGACAATCATTTAGGAAACTTACAAGCAAATGGAAACAATGAAATGAAGACATTTTGCTGATATGTACTAGAGTACAACTTCAGTATGTTTTGTATTATTTGAGCAATGTTAGACGTGACTGGTTCTTTAATAATGTTCCTTCATTATTAAGTTTCTGCTCGCTGGTCCCCCACGAAGAGGACCGCCGTTTGGCCGGTTTTTAACGGCACAAAAAACCGGTTTTCTCCATCATAATTGTGTGAAGCTGCTTGCTTTTCCCAAGATGTCGGTCCTTTTCCATTGTCTTTTTCCTTAACGGCCAAGTCCTAAATATCAGTAATCTCCAACCCCACACGGCAATCCACAACCGCTTCTTAGCCTCCTACTCGGCGGCGCGTGAACACCACACACCATCCACGGTTTCACGTGAATCCTTTTCTACTAGTAGTAATATTTGTAAAAAAAGAAAACAGTGAAAATTGAACCGATACTAAAGGATGATACTAGCACTAGCAACAACAACAATAACAAACCCAGTAATTTCTCACAAGTAGGATCTGAAGAAGGTAAGATGTATGCAGCCTTAATTACACTATCCTGAAAGGGCGGTACGAGCACTAGCAATTTTCACATATCCTCATAGGCATTGAATCCCTGCTCGGATAATCTCCAAACCTTTACAGAGTTGTCCAAACTCCCACTATACACTGTCCAACATTGGTCACTATTGTTCTTCACCACAGCTTCATCTTCGCTATCATCGTTATTGTCATTGTCGTCGTCGTCATTTGAATAATCTTCAACGGTTAAGCACTTCACTGGGCCATTGTGCCCTGTCAATACTGTTAAACAACTATGGACACCACCACCTTCTTCTCTCCTCCATACGCATATACTCTTGTCAGCTGATCCACTCAATACCAGATTACCAGCAACGGCCACGCATAATACTGCTAATTTATGACCCCGCAACGCACCTCCGTACTCTAAGAAATGCTTTTGTCGCTCCCAGAAATTTACTAGTCCGTCGGATGAGCCAGCGTATACCTATTGAGACATAATATAATAAAATAATTAAAAATGTATTCTGTTTAACAACTTAAATTTTAAGATTAGTTTGATCACACAATTCAATATGATATAGTAGAAAGATGGTCAGCTTTTTAAAATTAGACCACCGGTCTGAAGTTTGAAAGTTGTTACGCGTCTGAAGTTTAAAATCCAACACTAAATTTTATACCACCACATATTGATAAATTACTACTCCATCCGTTTCAAAAGTATTCTCTTACTTTGAATAGGCACAAACTTTAATTAAAAAGAAAAAGTCTTTTAAGATATGTAGTCTTAAATAAGCCATAACATTTATGTGATGATCTAGACGTGACTTAGCATTTGTGTGGCTATAAATACTTCTTATTAAGAAAATATTGAAAGGTACCAATCTATTTATAACAGACTAATAAGGAAATAATGTCAATCTTTTTTAATTAGAGGGAGTACGTGTTTGGATAAGAAAAATACTATAATAATAATAATTAAAAGTGTGCTCTTACCGTGGCTGCCATGGTGTTTACGGCCAGTGAAGTCACAGCATTGTCTTGTTTCAGCAGTGTTTCAACAAGAACATGTTTTGCACTATTACCGACCAATTCTCTTCTCCAAGCTTTAACCGTTCCATCTGCTGAGCCAGTAAAAACCAATCCATCAAATCCAACGACCACAGAATTAATCGCATCGTAATGAGCAGTAATAGATTCCAAACATTTCGAATCCGATAATCTCCAAACTTTCAGTGTTTTATCCCAAGATCCAGAATAAAGCAACCCTCTTTCTTTATCCAAACTCATACAAGAAACAGCATCGAAATGCCTAATCCAAGGAACATTCCGATTTCTTCTGACTTCAACATATGCTTTGGGATTAATTGAACTCTTTATATAATCTTTAATGGTAGGTAAACTACCAACTCGTTTATAAGCTTTTCTTTTTTTACCCAAAAATTTCCAAACCCGAATTTTACCATCCTGATGGCCGGTAAATATTTTATCTCCGTAAACAACAATTGTTTTTACTAATCCGCTGTGAGACTTGAACCCAGAATATTCCTTCAAGTTTTTCCATACTCTAATATTTTTGCTATCTGAACCCGTGTATAACAAATCTCCAGATGCAGCTAATGAATATATGTGTCCTTCTTCTCGTACGAGCGATCCAATTAAACCATTTTTACAATCGCTGTTTTCTGATGATTCCTCTGAGGAATCAAGTAATGGCTGGTGAATCCATGGAGATTTAACATAAGGCGAAGCTGATTGATTCCAAGGAGACATAAAATAATTAGGGGAGTTTGTTGTAGTAGTAGTTGTGGTGTAAAACGACGACGTTCTAGGTGGACTTGGAGCAGAAGAAGCATTACTACTGCGACCTGAATTGGTATTGCTTTCTTCAGGGTCACTAACTGGTTCGGAATACAAAAGGGTTCCGAATTTTGTTCGTCTAAAGCTTTCTTTCTCTAGCAACATCTCTCCCATACTATTCTTTTTTCTTGCCATTTTTAGAACAAGAGAAAATTTAAAGAAGGAAAATGAAGATGTATAAGATAATTGGTATGTATGTTTGTGAAAGTTGAAAATTTTAGGAGTGAATATAGTTTGGTTTGTACGGTCGAATTATAAATGTAAAGCTTTTGTGAATAGTGAGGAAGAATAATGGAAAGATGAGAAGATCGTATGCTAATAATGAAGGGGGTTGATGAGATATATAAAGCTGTGGGGTTGGGTGGTTGGTTTAGGGTAGGGGGGGGGGTTGTATAGGTAGTAGGGGGAATGGTAGAGAGACACGTGGAAGTATGATACGTGAGGTTTACGAAGAAGCCGAAAGATACTTTTTACATGTACATTGTAGGCAACGGGAAACTAGATGAACCGGTAAACAAACCACTAAAGTCCATATACTGAGGAAAAAAAATATCTTTAAACTATATAAAAGAAGAATTTTTTTTTGTGCATATATATCATATACAAAAAATATATATTGTTGGCTATTATTTTTGTGAGCGAATAAAAATATATATTTCTCGTAAAAATTATTCAAAAGGTAATTGCATGTATTATTTAGCACTGATTGATAAACTAAAAAGCTAGTAAATAACCAATCATTATAAGTTTATTTTCACTGATAATGTGAAAAAATTACTCCCTCTATTTCTATTTATGTGAATCATTTGACTGAATATGGAGTTTAAGAAAAAAAGAAGACTTTTAAAGTCGTAGTGTAAAATGAGGCACATATATTTTGTGTGGCTATAAATTATTACATAAAAGTAAATTGTTTCCAATAGAGAAAGAGATCATTCTTTTTGGTACGGACTAAAAAGAAAATAAGTTCACATAAATTGAATCGGAGAGACTACTAAGTTATCCGTGTATATAACATAAATTTGTAAAGAATCTCAATCAGGTGGTTTTTTGCCTCTTTGATGGTTTAGTTTAAACGAGATGGGGTTACTTGTTAAGGAAACGTTGAATTCTAGAAGAGCAACGTGGAGGATAAGGGTTTAAACGTTGAATTTTAAAAGTAAAACGACCAAGTTATTTTCGGCATGTTTTTTCTATATGGGGGAAATGGGAATGCAGGTATTTGACTTTGACATTGTCAAAAGAATTGTGGCCTAATATTAGGTTATGTGTATTAATTTGTTTAGTTCTCATTTATTAAGATGAAGTTAATAGCCGTTTAGTTATGCATAATTAAAGACTGTGATCTGTATCTAAACTCAAATGGACATATCTAGCTATTTTTATTTTATATGAGAATATTTGATTCAAAAATAATTTAAAATTTGAAAGTAATTTATAATTATGTACTATATTAATGACAGTGAATTAAAACGTTGAAGTAATAGGAGAGTTTGATGACTTTGAATTCATGAAAGTTGTACGGAAATAAGATAATCTCAAACTTTTTGAAATGCCTCACATGAAAACAAGTAATATAGTTAATTGGAGCAGAAGAAATATATTCTATTGACTACAATATTGTTGAACTCGCGTTTGTGTCGTTACCAATACTTTTGTCGTATTTAAAATATCCTAGTTGCCAGGCCGCCTCTAAAGAAAGGATTTACGATTTGTAAAGCTTTAATATTGCTAGTGTGAAAATCTTAAGATGCATGAAATATATAATTGTTAAGCAAAACGTGGGCACTGTCAAGGTAAGGCAATAAAAATTGAACCGGTACAGGTCCAGGAACTTGCATCTATTGCGCAATTAATTGTTTTAATTGTTCTTAATCTTTCTTTTTTTCATATAGTTTACTTTACGTTCTAAATATATGTACACGCTTGCTTGACAATAGACTGCTAATTAAACTGAAGCACAGAGAGAAGTGCTTGTTTGTAATTTGTAAACGTGTTTTCCATAATAGTCTTAGAAAACGGTTGGTCGTGCGGAATTTGACAAAAGTGAAATTTTGTTTACAATTTGTTCCTTAAAGTTTCTTCAAGAAGCCTTTTTAGGCAACTGTTCTAAAATAACCTTTTTTCACCCAAAAACTTGAAAAAAACTCTATTTTTTCTTTAAAAAAAAGCTTTAGGGGTGGGGTGGGGGGGTAGGGTGGGTGGGGTGGGTGGGGGGGGTGTAGGAATAGCCCTAACATGTACAAATCAACAAGTAAAAGTACGAAATGTGAAATCATCTAGTTTTTACATATGGTATACGCTGGTCCAAGGCTTTAGTAAGAGTGTTGTGCATGCTGTGAGGATTAGGCAAATATCATGGTTTCGAACATTAGTGTAGACAAAACCCTGGTATTCAAGTAGATAGAGGAAGAGGGACGGGCCTATTATGCATCGGGTTTCGAACTGTTCGTCCGAAAAATATAGAAATATGTCAATTCTTTTGGACGGACGTAAAAGGAATTTGTTTAAAAACAAATTGTATCAACGGGCAGATATTCAAAGTGAAATACCTCCTATGTGATAAAAGTGTTTCGTAAAATATTAACGTAAAGTTCACGTTAAATTTTTATCAATAAGGAATTTCACATGCACCTAAAAAATGAGCACAAAAATTGGATGCAAGAAACGTACAGTTCCCGAGTTACAGCAGCAAACGGGAAAAGTTTCCAACTTTGAAATGGAAGGGAACGGCGCTCAGTTCCCATAACTGTTAGATGACCACTCGGAATAGCCCACCTACATAGGTGAATGAAACGAATTGTTGAAATGGCCTGGGCCGTGTCTGCCGAATGAAAACGAACCATCAAATTCAAGCCGCCACGTAAAGTGCTCCTATCACACTGATCATACTCATCTTGCCACGTAGCGTACAGCCCACGGCCCCGATTTGTTTCATTATGTCAGCATTACGCATATATTGGGTTTTGTAGTTCACCAGGTGTCGTTAGAAAGCACGAAGACATCCAATGAGGAGGGCTTCAAATGATAAATGAGGCGGATCCGTAATTTAAATTTAATTGTTTAATTTTTTAAATTTTTATCATTGAACTCATTATACTATTAAAATTGTTCAAGTCTAATACATATTGCGATTTAGTAAGTGTTCGCATATATTTTTGTATTTGTGTGCATTACAAGTTCGTTGAACCCGTACAAAAAGGCTATGTCCCAGCCGGAGACACTTTCCCTCGTTTTTTGTATGTTAAACTATACCTTTTGGAGTATAGAAAAAGGAAGTTTACATATAGTTTTGTATTAAGATGAATTAATTGTACCTTTTGGCTTCTTGTATTTGACTTGATTTTCTTAATGAAAAAGTGTCGAACTTTTTAAATGTTAGGTTGAATGTTTATGTATAATTCCTTAACAAATAAATAGAGTTCTGTATAGGGTTAAATTTGACCGTCAACGTCTCTACGCCAATGGGTACACCCAGTGAGTATACGTCAGCTAACGTAAGGGTACGACTTGGACGTGGGGACAAAAGCGACATCGTTTAAGACTCAGTGTCTTCACTAGGAAAACGTTACCTATTTTTGTATCTTTTTGATTATTTCGAGGAAGGTCTCCTACTATATAAGGGAGACCTTCACATTGTAAAAAGGGAATTCGAGAACAATACAACTCTCTCATTTTCTCCTACTCTCTCTCTATCTCTATCTCTAACGAATACTTTCTCTTGAGTTCATATTATCATTTTACACTATTAGATCTACAACAACAACTTCATTTTTCATCTCTAGGTCTATTATATTTGATTACGATTTACCCTTTTCCTACTTTTGATTGTTTTTAAGCTTGCAAAGTATATCGATAACTTTTGAGACAAACAAGTTCCATCGTTGAAATATTTGTTATTAATTAGATGTTGTTTGGCTGGAAGGAACTCTTGAATATAGTAACGAAACATGAACAAAAACATGATGAAATAAGCAGCGTTAAGAACAAAAACAGTTAGAAAGGGCGTTTGCTTTCACTTTCGAAGGTTTGGTGAAGTGATGCAAAGTTCAAACCTTTAGTTGAAATTAGGTTCATTATTTCATGCAAGTAGTTGTCTCTTTAATTGCTGATATACAACGTGGGAGCTTATGAAACAAGCCCCTACTGATGAGTTTCATTCGATCCTATATTGTGAATCATACATATATATTTGAATGCCTTAATTAAAACAAATGATTATTGCAACTTAATCAGACTTATATTAGCTAAGCCAATCAAACTATATGCGCAAGAACTCATGATATGTTGATATCATCCCATTAATTGGTTTGCTATCTAATTTTATGAACAATCAATATGCATTATCTGTTCACAAAATAAGGATCATGTAAGCAATATGTCACTAGTCATCACTTAATTAATAAGTATTAAGTTGTTATCATATCCTGGAAAACTATTGACTTTGAGATCCTGCAGATTTATAAAGAGCGGACCACGTATCAGCACTTTTCGATCAGTTAATACTTTAATTTATATTTGATACGCATCGTGAAAAAACTAATAGGAGTTTTGTCTTAAGCTTCCAATTGTCACAATATTATGCATATTTTTATTAGAGCGGTGATCTTAGTTTGAAAAAACATTGGCATGATTGTCAGCGCAGATAAAAGATAACCTGTTATAAATAGAATTGTATTTATGGTGAATATCTATATTTAGAGAGGTTCTAGGGTTCATTGCTTGGTGGCTAAGTCACCTTCTCCCTATAAATAGAGAGTTCTATTCTATTGTAATTCATCCTAAATATCAATAAGAATTCTCTCTCCCTACTTTTCTCTGCAATACTACTCTTCTTCTTTTATTATTTTATAACACGTTATCAGCACGAGACTCTAACCAAGTAAGTAGAAGCTTTGGGATTGAGCATAATGATTGTCAATTGTTCCATGAACTTCCTTCATGATTAAATTCTGGATTTAAGGTAAGTATCTTACTTTATTTTTCTCTTTTAAATTCTTGAAATTCTATAATTTGATTTTATATACAAGCAAAGACAACAAAGTTTGATTATAACTCTAATGGAGTTTGAAAGAAATTATAACCACCCAAAGTGGTAAAATTTCTATGTCTTTCCATGATCAAATTCATGTATGATTATGGGCACAAAAAGTAGAAACCCGTTCCATTGAATTTGCTCCATTCTCATTCCCTTAAGAGAATGTGATAGCAGTATGTGATAAGTCTGAAAGAAGACAAATTATCACTATGAATATATCAATGGATGTGGACGTGGCAATAGACGAAATTATAATCGCCATCATTGTGATAATGAGAATAATAAGGATTCTCAAAATAATCTTTCACTCTGTGAAAAATATTTGTCATCAATTTGACATGAGATTTTGTAACGCACATATAGATGATTATGGTCCATTCATGATGTGAATGTGACAACATCTGATTTATGAATACATATTCATTCTTCAAAGAATACGAATGTGCTAGTGGTTGTGAATATACCGCACTCACCTCTAAAAGGAGGTTTGAGATGATATAAGAAAATAATGTCATTATTATGGCATGAATGGTCATTGGTCACGTACCTATTGTACGCCAAAATATTTTGGCATTGTGATTGTTAAAAGACAACTGTAATGCAAGAAACAGATCTTGCATATAATTTTGACCATAACCATAATTGTATAGCTTTCTCTTTAAAAGAGATATCACCACATGGATGTTGATGAATCTGTGGTAGTACAAATTAATTGAGAGCTCTGGAAGAGCCAATTATTACTATTTTGGAGAAACACAATTAATTACCAATAAGGTATGGTGTTGTAGTAAGTCTCAAAGAAACTTATTTAGTTTCCAAAGTATACGCGAAAGCGATTGATTATATTGAGACTATAAATAAAGGAAAGATTTAATATCTTCTATTACTACAACTTGTAGCGGGATAATATGTATGTGAAAAGCTACCCGCTTTATTCTCCAATTTGTACTACATAAACAAAAGAATACCACAATGAAGTGGATATTTATTGATATAAAAACCCTTATCATAATAAACTTGGAGTTTATTCATAATTGCACACATCATGGTGTAAACCTGAAGTTTATCAATATTGATAATTTATCCAGTTGGCATAATTGGTTTAGCCATGTTAATTCAAGTATGATGTGCAAAAATAAAAGAGAATTCACATGGGTAAATATTAAAGAACTAGAAAGTTCTTTACGAATTCTCTTACATTGCTTGTTCTCATTAATTAATAGACCAACTAAAATTGGGATCAAATCCCATGAATGCTGAAAATATCAAAGGTGAATATGGGCCCATTCACTTGCCATGTATACCACATAAGATGCATCTATGAGATGGTTACATGTGCGATTATTAATAACCCGCAACATGGTATTTGCGAGGTAACTTGCTCAATAATTTAATTTAGATCATAATTTCCAGATTTTTTATTCAAGATTGTTCATCTTGACAAGTTGGTCTATATCACAACTGGTTTAGCAAAATGATTTATTGAGTGCCTCCACTTAATAGCTAAACAATTGCTTATGAGAACAAAGTTTTGTATATCAGTTTGATACACGTTATATACGAAAGTGTATTATTTTCTCCCCTCACAAGTGGTTCATGGTCAGGAACCAAATAATTCCATCTTATTATTATTGATGTGCCGTGTATATTTTGATTAACACCATAACGCACAAAGATGGGTTCTCAAAGTTGAGGAAACAAGTTAGTTTTTCTAACATGAGGGGGAGACAAGATACAACAGTTGAGAGAAAGTTACATGGAATGAATTATTATTTATACATTTAGATCCTCGAATAAAATAATATGAACTTGAATTTCATAAAAGGATAATTCATCTGCAATATATTGCAAAGCATGCAAGACGCATTTGCTGACCCAAAGAAAGTAACTATATTCTCATTGCAAATGCTCCTATTAGAATAAGTCCTAGAAGGACAAAGTCTATAGTACGCTTAAAGCGTATAGACAAATCGGTTTCAAATAAACTTCTTGATAAAGAAGATGAGCAAATGATCAAAATGATCATAATAAAGAAAGCAAGTGATCTAGGAGATCACATGACATAACACTTCATAAAATCTCAAGAGAGATTCAGGTACCTGAAAATATGAATGAAGAGATCTCTATGTTATGTCTTTATGAAAAAATATTGAAACCGATATAAAATATTTTTCGACGACATCTATGATACCGCTAACTATATATGAGGATCTTAAGTCTGAAGAAACAATTCGAATAGAATTGGTTTCATATGAAAGACATGAACATGTAGTTCAAACACTTGAAAGTATAAAGTCAATGGTATGTGCAATCAGTTTTCGATATCTTATATGTCCAGCATGACATGAAAACTTGATATGCATCTAAAGTCTATTATATGGCTTATATGACTTAACTTATGTGACAATCCATGAAGGATTTAAGTTGCTTGAAGCATATACAATTCTTGATCTTGAAGTACCACTTCATCAGTGCAATTTGTGCACAAATGTATCTTGCTATAACTATAAGCATGATAATATGATAGCAAGAGTTTTCACCCCTATGTGAACATATTGAAATGATGATTCCAACAAGATCATATGAAGACAATACTTCTATCAGGGATGATGATTTCAAGGTGAAACAAATTCATTGAAGTTAATATGGCTGATATTGTTTATCAAATATCTACCAAAGATCTTTTGAAGATGGTGCACAAGATTGGAATGCAAATGCTTAAGGATGTGAAGTGATGCTCTCATGAGGGGGAGTTAATACGCGTTGTACTCTTTTTCCCTTACAAGGTTTTGTCTCACTGGGTTTTCCTTGCAAGGTTTTTAACGAGGCAACCAAAAGGCGTATTGTTAGATATGTGTACTCTTTTTCCTTTACTAGAATTTTTTTTCCCACTGGGTTTTATTTTAGTTAAGGTTTTAACGAGGCACATTATCTGTTGAATAGACATTCAAGGGGGAGTGTTATAAATAGAATTGTATTTATGGTGAATGTCTATATTTAGAGAGGTTCTAGGGTTCATTGCTTGGTGGCTAAGTCACCCTCTCCCAATAAATAGAGAGTTCTATTCTATTGTAATTCATCCTAAATATCAATAAGAATTCTATTGCAATACACCTTTCAATTGAATGAAGGAGATTCATTGATTTTGATTCAAACTCTTATATGGAGTAATTAGAAAATCTATATCATATTCATAATAGATTGTATATATTGTCGCGAATCAGCAGTCGACTCAATCTTACTTAACGTTTTTTTATAAATTTAAAATCTTGGATCTATCTATGATGTATATATTAACTGCACTCATTCCTATATTATATTCATAGTTGAAAATTTTCACGTTCGCTAAACTATGTATTTCATGTATATACTTTTTAGAATTAGTTTAATATTATCTGTTGGCATGCTTGCTCCACAAAGGTTGAATGGTGTATTTGGTTGAACACTGAGTTATTTATCCAAAAAAAATGGATCAATTGCTACTTAGTACTACTTTTTTTTCTCCTTTGTTTAGTGGTATACCTATATTTTAGAAATTTTAGATACGCCTCTGTATGCATCAGCGGACTTCTTTTCCAAAAATACGCAAAAGATACATGCCTTCTTCTTTAATTTACTTACTAATATATATAGCAGCCTTGTTAATTTCTAACCTAAAATGGCTGCTTCCGAAACAGGTGTGATTACAGCGATGCTGCCACGCATCATAAACTATCTGAAGTCTGACGTATGTAGACTGAAAATTTTCTGATTAAATTAACAAGAAGACATATATATAGTCACGTCCTGTGGCTTAATTAGAGTGTAGCTTGCCTCAAGCAAAAGATAAAAGTAATCTCAATCTGGATATGTCTGCTAATTATCAAACAGGTTTACAGTATTTTGATGCCGGCATTGCAGAGGCAAAACATCGATCATCATTAGTTTAATTGTAAACAACACAAAAGTAAATTAAAGTACGTAAACAAGAAAATGAAATTCGTATAGTTTATCAGGGGCGAAGCTACGTTGATCCAAGCTAAGGGTGGTCAACTGAACACCCTTCGCCGAAAAATCATACTACGTATAAGGTAAAATATTACTTGTTACTGATTAAAAATAGACTTTGAACACCCTTGCATAGCCCATTGGCAAAGGGTGTTCAAAATTTGAAAACCCTTATTGAATTTCCTGACTTCGCCACTATAGTTTATTGTGTATTTATCAACTATGGATATCTTCCTGTGTAATTTAATTGTTAGCAATCTTCTTTTTTCTCAACTGATTATTATTTATTTCGATAACTTGAACCCACAGCTAGCTTGTAAATTATTTTCCTTGAGTAGTTGATGGTGCTCTCCTATGTCCTAAATTTGCCACGTCTCACCTTCTTGGAAAATTAAAACCATAGAGTCAACGATGTACATATGATTTTTCACGATAGACAGGAAAATGGTTGGACATCTATAGCCGTTGGCTTGAAGTGATCAATCAAGAAAGAGAAAAAACAATTGAAATATCTTGAATCAATCATTGGTTTGGTGATGCAGTAATTATAGCTTATTTTCTATGAATTTACTGATATATCAAAGTATATTCTAGAATAAAATGATTGAAGAAATATATGGTCTTAGGTCTCTGAAACTCTTTATGCGGCAGTGGTACTGGTAAACATTCACTATATGTGATCTAGTGAGTAGCAGATCCCACTAGAGTTGAAAGAATTTGGATTCAGATGATCTCGTGAAAAAGATCTCCAACTTTACACTGCCATAATGAGTAAGAACATTAAAGAAAAAACGAAGAAGAAGAGATTATTTATATAAGACGACAATATTTTTTTGGTAACTGCCACTTCTGTCCTTCGGGTGAGCACTCTATGGTGAGCATTTTGTACGCATGTTGGGTAAACCTTCCCCTGTTTAATAGCCTGCAAACTACACAGGGAATGTAAACCGCACTAGGCAAGCCCTGTACGACATGTTCAACCAAGAAGGCATTGAGGGAAAATTCGATGCCAACTCACTGGGCAACTCCGAAGGGTTACATATATAAGACGACAATTGTTCTTGCTTTTTCTCTGAATAGACTCTGAAATAGCCAACTCACACCGCATATCCATGCATGCAACACATTTGAAGGAAATTATAATAAAACTCCAAAAGTAGAAGTTCCAATTATGAATTCCTAAGAATGGTATATATACCACAACTTTAGTACACTGTATATAAGTGAAGATATTGGATTCTTCCTCTTTCAGAGGGTCCATCTTTGTCTGGTGATAGAATTAATGGTGATTCCTATCGTTCAACCAAAAGTCGTTCATGAACCAAAATTATCCCTACAGGAAAAGCAAGAGGGAACATATATAAGAGAAAAATAGTTATACCCACAATTTCTTATTTCAAAAGGTACAAATTCAAGATGATAAAATGCTACCAAAATTGCAAAATGGAACATGGTATTGCATTACACGACCATCTCATCTAAAAATTTAAGTTATGAAAAATTACAGACTTTTAACTACCAAAATATATTATGTCTCTGACACATTTCTTTATGTGTGAGCCTAATTTTTTTTTCATGCTCTAAACATGTGAGCACTTTTTAATTTTTGGGTGGCAATGAATTTGAGTCCAAGAACTCAAATATGTCGGCTCAGATATATTTGAGTCCAAGCCTAATTGTGTGACCTCTTCATCGAAAAAAGTTAAATTGTTAAAGAGAATACATTTTTAATTACTTGCTATTTCAAAAAAAGATTTTTATGACATTTAATTACTTGCTACTTCAAAAAAAGATTTTTGTATGACATTTAATTATTTGCTACTTCACATATAGTGGTGGCAAAATGATTAAAACAAAACAGTTAACCACCCATATTATATATCCACTAAAAAATAGGTTGGATAATGAACTTTTTAAAAATTGGTCAAATATGGGTAAGAACCATATTATCCATTTACAAAATGGATAACCAATGAGTAACCAATTGAAAACTAATGGGTTTAACTTTTACATTTGTAAAACCTCAAATTGGGGGTTCCTTAAGTTTGGGAGACTAGTGATTCTCCCAAAAGTAATCATATTCATGGAACCGTTATTTATACGTATTAAATATGAGTCGGGCCGAATAATTTATCCGTTTTTTTCATTATTCATTTTCGACCCGAATCATATCCGACCCGACCTGCCCGTTTGCCACTCCTATTCACATATACAATTTAGAAATGGCGAATAAGATTAACGTGTTATATCCTTTTTCTGGCCAGAGCTCGAATGTACAATACGCCGGAGCTAATGATATTAGCCCAACTCAGTTTCATATATATTAGGAAGGATTAGTCAATATCTCTCTTTTTCTTATTCTAACTAATGAAAGTGCAAAAAAGTGGAGCGCTAATTACCTTTACAAATTTTCTTAATTCATTTCTTTTCTTTTTCTCTATTCCGTGTGAGTCATACATGTACATAGCTCCAAAATATTATTATGGGTGTTACATTTAGGACATCCAATTTAACCTTATAAATATTAGCCAATCAAATTGCTAATACATGTAAGAATTCATCATGATATCATCTCTGTAGTTTATATTATCTATCTTGTGAACAATCATTCCATCTCACTGTTTTCACAAAATAAGAATGACATAAGCAAAATCTCACTAGCTAGTCATCACCAATATATTTTTAGAATATTTTCCTTCCTTTCAATAATTTTTGTAATTTAAAATTTCTTGCTGCTAGCTAGCTAGATAGGCAGCAATATTAGGTGATAGCTCGGGACAAGCTATTGACTTTAAGATCCTGCAGGTTGGGCCACGTATCAAATGTGGTACCTATCTTGAAAAGTTGAAATAACATTAACTTAAAAAATAATACTTTAATTATGATGGGTATTTTGTCCTAATTAGCATCCAACTGTCTCACTATTATGCTGTCCTTATATTAGCGGGTGATCTTACTTTAAGGCCTCATTTGTTTTTTTTAAGATTAAAACGTTTGAATCTGAATACGTACCCGAATATCAAGATGTATATTAAGATTAAAATATTTGAATCTGAATGCACATCTAAATATTAAGATGTGTATTAAGATCTGAATACTAAATGATTAAGACTGTTTGGTTTTTAACATTTGAATGTGTAAATATTATCTTTATTTGAAAATTAATAAACATAAAATTCAAATTAAATACTAATTAATCTAATATTTAATCAATAAAATATATAATTTTTCTAAAATATGGTAGTTGCTGGTGGTGATAGCTAACGGTGGTGCTTGTGAATGCCGACTAGAGGCGGTGGTTGGTGGTAGGTTTGGCTGATGGTTGTGGTTCATGGTAGTAGCTAGTGGTGATTAGTAGTGGTGGCGATTATGATTGAGGATGGTGGTAGTGAGTGGTGATAGTTAATAATGGCGGATGGTGGTGGCAGTTGTGATTGAGGAAGGTGGTGGTGGTGGTAGTTAATAATGATGTGCAATGCCGGTTATAGTTGTTGATGTTGATGGGGCAGTTAGGTGTGGTAGTTGAGGTGGATGAGTGTTGTTTGTGGTTGAGAATGATGGTGGTAGGAGTGGTGCGGACGGCGAGTGGTGGTAGTCGATTATGGTGGCGGCTATGATTGAGAATGATGGTGGTGGCAGTGATGGTTGAGTATGGTGGTGGTGCTGGTGGCATGGTGGTAGTTGATAATGGTAGGTGGTGGCGACAATTAATAATGAATATGAATGATAGCATCTTAATGAAATTAAGTCTCTGTTATGGATTTTAATTATACAGACCTATTCAGACCCATTAAGTGGTTGTGAAGTAAAAAAAACAGACACACTTAATGATTAAGATCTGAATAATTACGAATCAAATTTTAAAAACAAACACACTTAATGTCTGAGATCTGATTGATTAAGATTCAGACCTCCATTAAGTGCAAACAAATGAGGCCCATGTAAGATTATCGTTGAAAATTAAATTACTTGTCAAAAAACAGCATATATAGATCACCTGCTTTTTGTTAGTCCTGTCGACTTGTCGGGAAACTATGTTACTCCCATTATCTTTCATCTACACTTGCTTATTATAATTATTACGTGACTTAAAACAGAAAGTAATAATGGGCATGCTTTTAAAGAGCATCCATTTTATTATTTTTTTGCTATTAATAGCAGCTAAGCTATTTTTCTAATTTAATATCATACCATATAAAAGAACTTTTTCTTGATTATGTGTTATCACGTAGGTCCTGCCACGCAGCTTATACACATAATATATATAATATAGTATCTTCTAGCTTATTAGACTTGTAATTAGTTCAGCCTAATAAAAGGACTTTGAACCATTCCTAATTAAACAACAAATATACGTAAGTGGCACTTAAGCAAATGAGGAAATGTCATCTGAATCGAAAGTTCTATCCAAAATCAAGTACCCAAAAGATGACCAATATTTCAATGCGGACGCTGCAGAGGCAACACATAATCATCAATTTATTTATATACTAAACAAAATATCTGAAAAAGATTAACCTAAGCAAGAAATGAAGATCAGCTAGTTGGAGAATATTATTAGTTTTTGTCAACGCCTTTTTATTGGATATTAATTAACTGGTACTTTAGAGTCTTTTAAAGGACATCTGGTTGGAAAGCGTTTCGTTTATTATTTCTTTCGATTACTTGAATCAACATAAGCTGAACTACAACTTCTTCCCTTTGTATAATAGCTAATCCTATTTGTATAAATTTGCCACGTTGCACCTTCCTAAAGTCTAAAGGATTGGTAATTTGGTATAATTAATTAACGTACTTTTAGAGACATTTAACTGCAATATGTGCTTGATTTAATTCAACCCAGGGGCGGAGCTAGAATACATGTTACGAGTTCGCCTGAACCTAATAATTTTAATCCAAACCCTATATTTGTCTTAAGAAATCTATCGAATATGTATAAATTATTAATTTAGAATTCAATCACTTAAACGGACTAGAATCTCGAATCCATAAACTTTAAATTGTGGCTTCGTCGATCTGACGGAGTTAAGATGATGACAATTGACACATTATATTAATCTAACCGAGTTCTTGGAGCAGTTGTACAAACACTGGCTTGACATGAAACCATAAAAGGAAAAAAGAACAAACAATTTAAATTATGGCAGATTAATGTTTGTGTACTATTTACTAATCCAAGAACATTCTCGAATAAAATTATTGAAGAAAGAACTTTAAGAGGCAAAGCAATTAGTGGTTGAAGCACGCAATGCATGCAAGTAACTATCACTATTCACTATATGTGGATATGGGTAAGTATCAGCTTCCACTATAGTTACGAGCATTTGGTTCAGATTTTCACGAAAAGATCTTCTTGATTTCTGCACTATCTCCAACTATGCTGCAATCGTGAGTTAGTCAAATCAACGAAGAATTGGAAACAGATTTTCTGATCGCACGTCCAGAAAGGACAAAGAAGAACAAATCATTCAAATTAAAGGACAATCATTCTTACTTCTTTTTTTCCTCTGGAAAGACTGAAATTGCTAACTCCATAATTGCATAGTAGAAGTTCCAGCTGTAGATTCGTAGATATGGTATATACCACAATTTTCATACACTAAAGTGAAGATATTTGAACTTCTTCCTCTTGAAGATATTCATACAATAATAGAATGGGATCCTCGTAAAATCAAAGGTTTTGCACTATTATCTAAAATCATCCCTATTGGAAAAGCAAGAAGGAATATGATAGAGACATGCACTAGCTAGTGAAAATATACTCTATTTGTTGCATTAACAAAATGACATCTTTCTATATATAAAAATGTTTATCTTTAAACTTTTAATTCTATAAATTCTCTTATAATCATATAAATATCATGAAAAATTTAAGATTACAAGTTCTAAATAATACTTCTAGAATATAGCGAAAAACATATGTATTTCTTTCTTAAACTTCATACATGTCTTCTCAACCAGCGAATGCTGAAAAGCTGCTGATAAAATGTACTCCCTCCGATTGATCACTTTTACTTGTACACTATTGCTTTTGCACACTCCTTAAATAAAGTATATAATTTAACATGATACCCATATATATTAATTGCTATATAATCTTAATGGATTTGAAATAAGTAATTAATGCTAAGGGCAAAACAAGAAAAATAAATTATTTTCACTTGATATGCGAAAAATCACATCCTGCCAACAACAACAACAAACCCAGTTTAATCCCAACAGGTGGGGTCTAGGGAGGGTAGTCTGTACGCAGACCTTACCCCTACCTAATGTAGATAGAGAGACTGTTTCCGATAGACTCTCGACTCAGAAAGGGCAAGAAGATGCGAAAAATCTCAAGTAAAAAATAAATATTTATTTTTAGAATATTTGACAACTACAAGTGAATGGATGGAGTATGATCCAAAATCTTGCTGCAAATGGCACAAAATTGAAGGTGACAACATGCTACTGATGCTGTCCAGATGGCACGTAGCAGTCAACTTCTTAAGAAACCAAAACCCAATTATTCTCAATTTTAACAAGACCACCCCACAATTAAAAGATATATCATGAGAATATGAGAAAAAACGACATGGCATAATCTAGTAGGATGAATATAATGTCTAATCAAGAAGCTTAAAACCAGGCAAAATGGTCCTTGTTGGGTCCTCAGTTCAGCTTGAATCACACATACCAAGGTTGATTCAAATTGTGGGGATGTTCAAATTATTGTTATTTGTGTATTCAAGATGTGGCTCCAGATTGAACTTGTGAAAGAAATTAATCCAAGTATATATTATTGCATTCTATATTGATAATGCTCATATTGAGTTTGATATATCTATCATCATGTCATGGAGTTTATCTTGATGATGCTGAATACAGCCGCACCTATCAAATCAGCTATTGAGGTGGCTCAAAGTTAATCACTCCCAGATATAATGTGTTTAATTTCTACTGTAATTTATCTTTTAAGGCAAACTTTCAGAGTATTGAAATGAAATGAATCCAAATATAACCAAATGAATTAAAAAGAAAATTAATATACTACCGATCCCAACTAGTTTAGACTTTAGAATAATGATTGTTTGATTATATATACTGATTAAGCACAAATTATACAGTGATTATATCAACTAATATTTGTAAAAAACAAAGATTAGTGTTACCTTTTGTATGGGCTTTGTTTTGTTGGTGTGTTGCGTGAAATCCCTTATTTATTGGATAGGAATTAACCTAAATACCCAACCATCCAACTGCTTAAACAAAAAAACAGCCCGCTGATGTATAATAATACTTATATAGTTCAAATATAATATATGGATAATTATATATAATCTATGTTTAGCAATTATGAAAAGTAAACAATGAATTCGGCCGGCTGTTTGTGTAAAAATGGGTGACTGGTTTTGGAACATTGATAGTTGGAAAAATGACACTGTATAGGCACTCTCAAAATAATATCCAAAAAAATATATATTTTTTATATATACACATTCTATATGTTATATAAAAAAATTATACAAACTTTAGATATTTTTTTGGCTACTAAATATAAATAGTTTCTGATGAGGCTAAAAGTGAAAAAAGCTCTTGATATTTTGGTCAAATCCAGCCAGGGACGGGCTGATGTTTTATTGGATCAAGAGCAGGCCCACAACTCCCTCACTCTCCGACGTTGTGGACTGTCCCGTAAAAAAGTGGCCTTAACTTATGTGGGCCTAAAACGGCCCAGCCCAACTCCCAACCCGCACAAAAGAAGAAAAGAAGAAAAGATTCAAAAGAACAACTCTTGCATTCTTGCGCCACAAGTCCGAATCACTACGCTAGCAGGAAAGTAGCTTGAAATTTACAATTAATGGAGTTTTATGCTGAGGAAGGAAAGAATTTGAGCTCAGATAACTCCACGTTGATTCTGGTATGCTTCTAGGGTTTTGCTCTCAACTTCTTTAGTGATTCTTCCACTATTTTTTTTTCCGGTTCTGTAATATTGTTATTTGTTTTTACTGTAGCCGGCGCTATCGGTAGGAAATGTAGGGCAACTAGCGGTGGATCTTCTAGTAGCTTCTTTGAGAGCGGAGAGAATTGGATATTTGGACGATCCAAATGTTGTTCCCTGCGTCGGGAATGACGCCTATTGGCCTTCTCCACCTGGTGAACTCGCCCTTCCCGTCGAAGGTATCAATTGAACAACTTATTACTTAATTTGGCTTGTGCATTATTATATTGAGGACAATTGAAGAAATATTAAAGTAGTTGTTATTAAGAGTTTGTTTCTATGGATGTTCATTTGAATTTAACTTTGAATAGTTAGATGAATTTGAATTTTTGAATAAATGTATGGAATACTATTGTTATTGGAATGATGGCAAATGTTTGGAATGTTTCAAAATGGAAAGGGTATCATTTAACTTGAAATGCGAGGAGTATAGCTTTTGAGATTTTAGGAAGGAAAATGACGTTTCTGATTTTGGTTCATGACAGTATATGAATCATCTCCTGATGCATTGGCTCTGGTACAGCAGAGGTCTCCGGTTGTTAAGGTAAATGTTAGTACTTTTTTTGCAATGGGTATCATTGCTGCTTGATCTGGTCTTTTTCTCTCGTGCAAGCCATCTAGGAGGGAATATAATGCAAGAGCATTTAACATCTGTTTATACCATCAGGTATTTAAAGCAACTATTGGTATCAGGTAATAGTAAATGTGAATTAATTGATTGGGAAAAATGGTAAGTAGACTACTACTCCTGGTTAAGCTACAGCGATAATGTGAAAATTGTTTACATGGACTGTCTGTATAACTTAAATCCAACTTTTTTTTGCAATGTATGCAATTAAGGTTTTGTCTTTTAGGTGGTTGTTTAGTTTTAACAGCTTACCCAACAGGGAATGATGGTTGAATTTGCTAGGAACTTGGCGAATTTTGCTGCTGCCAATGGGAAGAAACATGTAATCGTGCTCTCAGGCTTGGAGTTTGGGCGTTGGCGAAACATTGATATGTCGAGGTATCAATATATGAGCTTCACTTAAACATATTTTTTTCTGTTTTCTTTATGTGGTTCAATGATAGAAACTCTGTGATTCCACTTTCTACTTCATCATGTCCTCCCTCCATTGAGGAATCACTTTACATGGAAACTTTAGTTGCTTTTTCTGAGACCATTATCTCGTGAATTGCTGACTGCTCCTGTTATTATGGGTGTTTTAGCTTTTTGCATTCGAATACCTAAATGAAGGCGACTTAATATGTGTTGGTTAGGCTCACGGCACGGGTTCGAACCCTGTCGTAGACAAAAGACTGGTGTTTAAGTGGAGAAAGATAACCCTCAGGGGTTTGCCTGGTGGCAATTGACTTGAGCCTTGGGGTTTGCTCCCTTTCAAGGTCTCAAGTTCGAAACCCACTGGGTGCAAACAATTTCTGAAGGCCATCGGACTGGGTAAAACCTGAATTAACCGTGGTGTACTTGCGGGAAACTCCTTGCCGAGGGCCTGTGCACCCCCGGGATTAGTCGGGGCTCTAAGAGACTCGGACACCCGGTGCAAATCAAAAAAAAAAAAAAGTGGAGAAAGATAGAGGGGCAGGCCCATTATCCACCGAGTTTCGAGCGTGCGTCACTGGCCCTCGTGGTTTTCTTGGTTATCAAAAAAAGTAGGGACTTAATAAGTAAAGGTTGCTAAATAAGATGCTTCTTTGTTGGAAATGTTGCTCGATATTATGTGTACATGAAAGGTTCCTCTAATTTTGAGTCGATTAGTGAAGGTGAATATTTCCAAACTGTTGCCTTTTTAAGCTATTAAGTTTACTGTTGCTTATTCTACTGACTTGCATTGAGTTCTTTTCTTTGAACATTTTTTCTGAGTCCATGGTGAAATTAATTTTATGGCTATCGTTGTACGGTGTACCAGTGGATTGCAGATACATTACCTTTCTAGTTCCAACTCAGATGGAACAGACGATCAGTGTGAAAGCCAGGGCTGGAAGAGATTACCAGAGTATGATCCTTCCCAGAGAATGTGGAAGTATTTAAATGATTTAGCCAAAAATACTGCCTCTGAGGTGGAGGATTTGCCTTATGAAGAGCTGGGAGATGAGGACTACGATGCCAGTTTGCCTTATGCTGCGTTGTTCTCTTGTCTTAAGGTTGTGATATACTCGTTTCAGTTGTTCACTATGGATAACTTGATGCACTAGTACATTTCATGAAAAATTAATTGTATTTGTCATACGTGGCTTTCATATTTATAGAATCTGATTTCTTTACTTTGTAGTTTCTTTCAAACTGTCTTTGCTTATGTTGTTAAATCCTGCTGTCTTTTTGTTGCACCATAATACATTCCACATGAGCTTGAGATTTCCAAGTAGTTAGGTTTCTTATTTTGTTTTGGGATTGTGTTCCTTCCCAGATTGTTCAATGCTGCAGATCTGACATGTATTATAGCATGCTTAAAATAATTATTTGTTCTCGCATCTCAAAAAAGGTTTTTCATTCTCTGATGATGTTATAGTTGATTTTTCCTTTTGCATTGTTTTGATGTGTCATCTGAGTATGGTGCGAGTTTCAGATTGTATCTTCTCGTAAAACTATTTCTCCAGCTAAAGTTAGCACAGCTTCTTTGGAGATACGTTTAAGATGGAGTGAGTTCAATGAAAAACTACTATTTGGTTTCCTTTGTAATTTCTGATATCTACATCTCAAGACTATTCTTGATATGAACTTAGATATTTATCCACATTTTTATGTTAAGTATACTTTTCTACCCTGATTGAGTTTGTGTAATAATCTATTTGTTTATTGGTCTAGGCCAAAGGTCTGAAGGTCACTTGTCTACTGTGTTATTGCTCGGAGGGAGACAACATTCCCGATGCTTTCAATTTGGCTGATGCAGTGTCAAAAGCTCTGGGGCTCCGACCTAATAGTTCTCAAGGTGAGTTATTGTTTCCTGGTATGATTAATCAGCTTTCCTTGATTTCTTGATCTCTGTACAATCATACAATGCTTGTTATGAAAACTAATGCTGCTATAGCGCTTTAAGTACCTAAATACGGTCAGGTAACTCTTATCCTGTCAGCTAGTGGCTAGTAATACTAAGTGCTATCTGCTTGATAAATTTACATGAGAAGTGATTGAGTTGAGGTAATGAATATAATTAGATCATCTTCAATTGTTTTTTGGACTGTTTTGGAGGGGGAGGTATTGGGATTTCATGCCTTTTGGGTATTTTTAAAATTATCGCAAAATGCATAGATATGGACTAGGGTAACCTAGGGATATTACCTTTCTAGTACGTTTAAAATTGCCATTGCCATAGGACGCATAGATGTGCACTATCTTGTAACATAATTTTTGAGGCACTAACTGACCTCTTTTACTGGGATCGTTCAGGTAATGAAGGTGGAAGCTGGACTTTGCCATTTTCGTGGAAGAGTGTGTATGGCCCTCCACCAGATATGTCTCTTTTCTAGGCTACTTTGGAGCAGTTTATATCCCTGTTATATCTCTCTCGGTCTCTTTGGCTATGATCAAGTGAAATTTATATCTGTGATTCACTTTGGCTGTACAAGTTTCTAGTTTGAAAGTGTTTGTCATAACAATTTTAAGGGAAAAAGTAGCTGTGTAATTTAAACTCGTAAGCATCTTTTCAGCTTCGTTAATTCTTCAAAAGATCGTTAAAATATTAGATTGTAATGGTGGAAAAAATAAGGTTCAGATTCTCTCCATAACCCCAACTTTTAGGTGGAAATGGAAAAAAATAGAAAGTACTGTTTTTGAAGTAAAATCATTTTCTTTGAAAAGGTTAATTAGGCAAGGTACATGAATCAAGCTGCCTTTGATATGCAGAATTTTTTTTGGCTTGACGAGATAAAAGAGCCCGTTTGGATTGGCTTGGAAAAAGTGACTTTTAAGTGCTTGAACTTGTTTTACAAATAAGCAGTTATGTGTTTGGATAGAAGTGCTTAAGCTAAAAAAAAAGCTATTGAAATGTTTGGTAAACAAGTGCTGGTAAGCAATTTTTTCTGTTAAAATGACCGAGATGCCCTTAAGCTATCAACACTAAAAATAAGCTTATTGATGCATTTTTAATTTTAAATTAAATCAAATGCAGATTAATTTGTGTATCAATTCAGTTTAAGTTTAAGTTATAATATTGATTAGATAAGATTATTTTAATTAATATAAAGTACTTATTAGGTAAAGCATTAATTAATAATTGTAATTAAAAAATATACTTAAACTGTATAAACAATTCATATAAAATTACCCACAAAGTAAAGTACTTTTAAAGAACGAAGAACCACGTAAAAGTTACTTTCTTACCTTCTGCTTTCATTTTTTGGTTATGCAAATGAATCAAAAATGAAATCTGATCGAGCTAGAAAGCTTTTGAAGTTGAGAAACAAGCATTGCTAATTAGTTTAAAATGCTCCTGAGGTTATGATACCCGTTAGGAAGAAATGGGAAAAAAAAGAAACGGGTTAGAGGTTTTAGTAAGAGAGGGTACTTTGGTAATAATAGAAGTATGTAAGGGATAATAGGTAAATTATTTGGTCAAACTCAAGTAGCTTTTAAGCCCCAAAAAAATAAGTTGGGATAGACCGACTTATTGCTTTGGACTGGTTTTTAGTTTTTTGGCTTAAAAGCACTTGACTTTTTGTATTTGCCAAATACCAAAATAAGCTAAAAAGTGCTTTTAAGCTGGTTTGACAAGCTTTTAAGCCAATCCAAACACCCTCAAAAACTACTCGTGCAATGTCATTCACATTATAAGTATGTGTGTGAATACAGTCAAACCAATCTATAACAACTGCGTTTGCTCCGATATCTTTTGTATGTTATAGTGAAATGCTGTTATAAAGGATATATATTACTCCTTCCGGTCCACAATACGTGACCAATTTGCCTTGGGCACACCCATTAAGGAAATATTAAATTCTAGACAAAAAATAGTTAGTGTGACTAAACTACCCTTAATTAAATGTTACAGCATAATTTAGTGTGAGGAGTAAAAAAGCTTTTTAGGGATATATACATAAGGGTAATTTTGGAAAAACAAATTGAATTTTTTCTTGATTATATAAATGGACACTTATTTGGGACCAAAATAAAAAAACAAATTGGTCACTTATTGTGGACCGGAGGAAGTATAACCTATAAAAGATCAATTTCGAGAAAACTTGACTTTTATACTGAAACTGTTATATCAAGATACTGTTATAGAGACCCGAGACGATTTTAGGTCAAGGCAATTCTTTTTGCCTTGCGAAGAAAACAGAGTTGAGAATTTGTCAGCTTGAGCTTTACCGTGGCACAGAACTGCATAGTATATGGCCTAACATAAGAACATGATAATTTAATGATCTATTTTTTTTTATTGGATATGTTTAACTTAGTTTTTAATGATGAATCACTTACGGTAACATCTGGCTGAACTTGAATTGGCTGATATTTGAAGTATAAGTTGAAAAAAAAGTATTTAAAAATTTACACAATGGAGGTATGCGCTCTATGCCTATTTATGTTACACCTCATATTTTCATACGTGAAAGTACGTCATAAGTAAATTGATAAAAGCTCAAAAATGAGATATTACATCCCGTATTTTCGTACGTTAAAGTTTCATCGTAAGTTAATCGACGTCGGCTCGGGAATGAGATTATTTTTGAAGTTACAAGCATATTTATGCTATTTATAACAGGCGATAAGTAAATTCGTGAAGGTGAGAGGGTAAGCGGATCGAAGAGAATGAGTTTCGTCGAAGTTTGACAATTCGGGATAAAATACGGTCCGAGCTATAATATTTGATATTTATGGACTAATGCCATACAAGGTACTACATGACCATGATGGTATGATGTATAAAGTGTGTTAAAAATGAATAGTATTTTAAGTAATTTGAGATAATTCTTAATTATATGAAGTTCCTTCTAGATTACTGTCAAATAGGTTCTTCTGCCGCTTCAAGGTACTACATGACCATGATGGTATGATGAGCTCACACATTTAAAGACCTCCTTACTTCATAAAGAGAAATGCATATTCATGTTAACGTGAGAATTTTCATCTTTAACCATTCAACAAAATCTCGTAAGCGTCTTCAAGAATTCGAACGAGAATTCTTAGTATCATAGCAAGGTGAGATTTTGCGATTCTAAAGGAGTACGGTGCAATATTTTCGAGAATATCATACGGTTTTTCCCCTACTTCGATCCGCCGTTTATGTATTTTGCATTCAACAGGTGTTAAAGGGATTGTCAAGAGAATCGGTTCAGGTATGTTAAGGCTATCCCTTCTTTCCCTCTAGCATGATCTGTACGACACAAACGAAATGAGGAAATGCACAACTTCCATAAATGACTCTATTCATAGAAGTATTAGAGGTGCCTATGTTCTTGAATTTCCATGTGTCTTATTAATACATCTTCTGTTCATGGTTCTCAGAAAAATACGTAAGTTGAAAAAGTTTACTTCATGATATTAATCAAAGGCATAATGGTCTTATGATATTTCGAGAGATTTTATTGACGTACTTCTCATGCATTGCATTCATTTATACATGTACATTGACCCATGACCAGATGACGTTATATACGCGTATATATGTATATTATATGTACGTGGGATATGGAAAAAAGTTACGGCGTTATATACGTACCACCACCTGATCAGCTGGTTTACGTTGATAATTTTGCCCACAATGACCGAGATGATATGATAGGATGCCCCCAGAGGCTTGATGATGTTATGAACACATGTACCTATGCAGGACATGACATTTATACGCATATGCATGACACTAAGTATTACATGATTTACAGAGTTATCCAGACTTACATGTCGAGTCTTTTACTCCATGTTTCTCTCATGGCTATTGTCTATTATTTACTGATTTTCATTCCTTACATAGTCGGTACATTATTTGTACTGACGCCCCTTTTGCCCGGGGACACTGCGTTTCATGCCCGCAGGTCCCGATAGATAGGTCGAGAGTCCTCCAAGTAGGCTATCAGCTCAGCGGAAGATGTTCGTGTGCTCCATTTACTCCGGAGTTGCTTGTTTGGTCAGTATGATTTAGACGTGATTTTTTGGTATGGCGGAGCCCTGTCCCGACCTTTATGATAAGTATGTACTCTTAGAGGCTTGTAGACAGATGTCATGTATACGGATACTTGTATGGCCTTGTCGGCCTATATGTTAAGTATATAATGGATCACATTGGCCTTATAGGCCCGTATGTCACTAGGTATGAGTTTCTATATCAGGTTGGATCGTTCTATGTCGGGTATTCCCTCATGTTTACTCTGGTTATCTCATGCGCCCCTTCTGGCTCATTTACCTATGATGATGTAATAAGAAAAATACGTTATGTTTGTACTCGGTTGATTAAGATATCGGGTGCCCGTCGCGGCCCATTGATTTGGGTCGTGACAATTTACGTCCAATGAATTCGCTCTAGTATATCCGAGGCTTGACTTTTCTGTGTCACAATTATGATAACTATGGGAAATAAATAGCTGCAGTTAATAAGTGACCTAACATTTGGTAGTGAACCTAAATTTTTTTGAAAAAATAATAATATTTATTTTACTTTTTTTAGGTTTAATACATACTTTACAGTTTACTCCCTCCAGCTTCAGTTTCACAAGCAACTTTTTACACACCAAACATTTCCCCAGTTGTGTCTAACTGGATGAAATGAAGCCGTGGATAATGGGTCGAAGAGAGGAGTGAACTTTTGCTAGGATTTAACCGTACACTATAATAGTACAATCATTGTACCGCAACTCTAATCCTTGAACATAAATTTCTCAATATAGTATTTTTGGATTAATCTGATGTTCTTATTTGACCAAAAAGTGTTAAGCTTTTTGTTAAACTAATTAATGAGGAAATAGAGGTTGAATCCTAGTTAAACATAATAAATTCTAGATCTAAAATTGGAGGATATCAGTGGGATGAGGCCGTGTTCAAGAATATTAAATATCAAGTATATGACCAATGATTGTCAACGAATGTAATAATAGAAGCACGCAGTAAATGTAGACAATGGCAATAAACGTAATAAGAAGGAATTTATCACCCAAATGTTAGGTGACTTGGACGATTTTCCTCCCCGACAACAACGTGGGGTGATATGCAATGAATATGGATAAGGAATCTTTGGATCTTGTGAATGAACAACGTAAAACGAACAATGAAATCAGTGAATGGGCTTTTGTATATTCTCTTCAGTCAACCCTTTGTCACACCTCCTTTTTCCTACACCTACGAGGGTGTAAAGGAGTTTTTCCAATTAAAGGACAGTCGGAACGGGATTTATTATTAATATTCAGAGTCGCCACTTGGGAGATTAATGGTGTCCCAAGTCACCGGTTGAATCCCGATCCGAGGAAATTATGACTCTGTTAACAGTCCGCGAACCAGAACTCCGAGTAAGGAATTCTGTTAACCTGGGAGAAGGTATTAGGCACTCCCGGATTCCGTGGTTCTAGCTCGGTCGCTCAACTGTTGTATTTGCTTTTATCTGATTTTAAAACATATTCTAACCTATGTGCCTTTTATTTTAACCGCTTTTACTTTATGTCTTTTTAATAAGAATTGCAACGTCGTGAAAATGTATCTCGAACCACGTTACACCAGTGCACCCGTGGCTTTTGACGCATTTCGACTCTGTTAAGATTTAGATTTGGGTCACATAAATGTGCACCCGCATTCAGGAAGGTAATATTATTAAAATATGCGCCTAAAGCAGCTACGCTTTTATTATCTTTGGGGAAAACCATGAAATTCGCTAAACGGTTCACCCGAATTCTAAGAATTAATAAAATATTTATTAAGGGCCTCGTAATTTGTGTATTTTGCTTGGCGAGGCTCATCTCATTCATTATTTAAAGGCAAACCTAAAAACAACTATGGTTCTTTATTTTACTTGTCTCTAGTAATGGAGGAAAAAGTCTTACTTAATTCATTATTAAACTAAATGGTAATTATGCATCATAGTCCAGCCATTTGGCTCTAAGATAAGCCCAACGAGGGGAAGATACACTCAGGTCTGCACGATTTCAACTGGTCCATCAAACGCCTTGGTCCAGGCCCAAACGAGAATGGAGTCAAAACTGGGCCTGGGCCTATGCCAAACCAATCAGCACCTCAAATCAACAAATGTAAATCTGCTGAGTTATTCCAGGCTATTTTAATTGTATTCAATGACTTATACGAGGAAGAACAAAGTATACTTACTTATTTGCCTACTGGTGCGTTCCTAGATGTCACTAACGGTGAAAATCACACCAGGGGAAGCATCATATTGCGTGTTACATGCAAAGAATGTGACTGGTACACTAGAGTGGCCATCAATTACAATAGACTGTTAGAGTTGTGTAAGCTCAGCATGAGTAGTGCAAATACCCTGGCTTAATATTAACAGGCCTATTCGAATTAATACAACGGGGCTGCAGTTTTACAATAAAACAGGCTCATATTCAGGACTTCTGGTTCTAACCTTTATATGCAGTATTCAGATATTGAGAACACGAACTACAATCAATTCCAAATGTCTCAACAGTATCGAAAACAGTCTGATCCAGTCTTAATTATACAGTCCAGATTTATACGCATACAAATCGATTCTAAACTATGCTGTACAATTAAATTTAACGCCTATTTAACTACCAACACCCCGCAGTCCAGGCAGCATATTTCAGGATCAAATAGGTGAGTAATTTTATTCCATTTCAAGCTCAAAGTTACAGCAGAGTAGATTCAAGCGTGTACCTGGAAGTCAGTGATCAATAAGAAGAAGAAAGATCAGCAGCAGTAACAGTTCTCAGCAGCAACCCAGGAATAAGTTCAAAATTCAGTAATAAATCAGTTGACACAGCAAATTCAGGAACAGATTTGAAACTCCAGCGATAGATCAAACACAGCAACAATTTCTATCACTGAAGCAACCCAAAACCAGCTCGAATACCCAGAAATGAACACAGGAAAGCAAAACACTCAAACTAAGATCACAGTTGCTTCGAATCTTCCAAATCCACCGCCTAGATGACTCAAACTGTCTTCAGTCCTCAAATATTGAACAAAACACAAGGAAATTCAAGTAGCTTTCATCCTATATGAGCTAGAGAATCGAATTCTATGATCGAATCTGAAAATGACCTAAGTAACACTAATGTAACAGTAATTTTTTTGGGATTTTTCTATTAGATTTCTATTGTTTTTGGATTTTTGAAGGTTTGAATTTCAAATCAGATCTAAAATTGGAGAGGAAATTTTGGGGGAATTTTGGAGCTGAAAAACCTCTCCTCTACAAGGCAAAGGAATGCCTATTTATAGGTGAACTTAGGGTCCAATTTCAGATTTTCACTTTACCCATTAGTCCCTGTCTTAATTCTCTTTTCTACCCCTTGTTTCTTGACTTGTTACACAAGTAACTACCCTAAGTTTACTGAAACCTGCACTATAGTCCATCCTAGAAGGTTCTATACCCATTACAATTCTTATTCTACCCTTACCTTGGTTCTAAAATTACCATTTTGGCAAAACATGCCATTTTCAATCCCTAAAACACCCTCAAACCTCTCCTAGAATTACCAACATGTTTTAATTAATTACACTTAACCAATTTATCCTGAAACCTAAATTTATTAAGGATTAAACAGTAATTTAAAAAAAAACCCTAATTAACCAATTTCCAATTGAACTAATTAACCCTAGCTAATACCAATTATGGAAATTCAAATGATCTAAACTAACAACAAAATTAAAACTATTAAATCATTACAGCTAATCATGAAACTAATCTGTCAGAATTTTGAACAACAGGTAACAATTAACATAATCGAAAGCTAACCAGAATCAAAATATATTATCCAAACAACAGAATCAAAAAATCAGAAAAGAAAGGAACAAGAAGGCTTACTGATTATGGAACGAACTCTGGCCAGCCATTGCTGTTTGAATCCTCCAGGATTCTTGACACGTAACATCCCTAATCGTGTGTTTTCAAAAGAAAACACGTGATTAGGGAAATTACGGTCCAAAATCCCCAAGATTTCTGAGTTAGGGTTCTGCCGGAATTGGGATTTAAAATTTGTAATGTTCTGGGCAGATTCGAGGGTTTCTAGGTATGAATTAATGATGAGGGAGGGCTGAGGAGCATATAGTATGAATTTGGGCCGGTTTGGGTGAGTTTGTGACTTGGCCGGAAGAGTTTAGATCTGATATTCGAGGCGATTGGATGGGATTCGAGACAAACTAAGATGGGGGTTGGAAAGAGGAGAGAACGGTGGTTCTAGGGTGTAATTTTGGTGGCCATCGGAGCATCGCCGCCGCCGGCGGCGATTTCCGGCAGGCGGCGCTAGGGCGGAGGACGGCGGAGATGGGAGGAGGACGGCGGGGCAACGCCGGCGTTACAGGGAGTACGAGGAAGAAGGGTTGTGTTTTGGTTTTTTTGTATGATTTTCGGACAGTTTTATTTAGATTGAAGGATCAATCGTGGCCATTGGATTAGATGGGATGAACGGTCGTGATTAAACGACGTCAAAACGACGTCGTTTTGAGTATGGGGCAATTGGACCGGGAAGGGCGTTTGGGCCAGTGGTTTGGTCCGGTCTTGAGGGGTTTTTGGGTGGGCTGAACCATTTTTGGCCCAATTTGGGCATTTTATTGAGACCAATTTATTTTCTTTGTATTTTCTTTATTTGTATTTTTTGATTTTATTTATTTTCTGATTTTATAAAATGCTAAAATAAACTAAAAATAAATTGAACTCTAACAATTATATTTCATAATTAATTCCTAAAAGAGAAAATGCAACTAATCCAAAAAAATGCAAAAATGGACCCTTTTTGTATTTTCTTAACATTTGTTCTAAAACAATTAAATCTAAAAANCGTTTCGACTTTGTTGGGATTTGGATTTGGGTCACATAAATGTGCACCCGAGTTTAGGAAGGTAATATTATTAAATGTCGGACCTAAAGCAACTAGCGTATTATTAACTTTGTGGGAGGCCATGAAATTCGCTAAATGGCTCTTCCCGAGGTCTAAATATTTTAAATATGATTAAGAGGGCCACGCAATTTGTGATTTTATTTGGCGCGGCGCACCTCGAATGTTTTAAAGGATATCCTAAAAGGACTATAATTCTTCTATTAATGACTATATCTATAACGCAATTTAATTTCATTAATACTTGCCTGAACGGTCCAAAACCCGTACCAGAACCTATGGTGGATTGGGTTTTCGTCACATTGGGCCTCAACTTAACCCAAATAGAAAGAGACATTAATCAGCCCAGATCCTGAGAGGCCAATTAAACATTCAGGGCTAACGCCGGCCCAAATGAGGGGCTAATTACAACTGGGCGGGGTTGCACATCAGTAGAAACTGGTGCCCACATTACTCAGAAATAGGCTGTTAAGCCTTGATCCGTTAATAGACCCCAATCAAAACTGGAACTTAAACAAATTCAAACGAAAAAAAAACACTATTGAACTTATTTCAAGTTGTTCAAATTGTATCCAATACTTGCTGCAAATAATTTTAGAAATAGAGTCGGGATGACTAAACTAAGGTGATTACTAATAATATGGAGGTATCAAACTCAAGATATTCAAGTCCTTATTCCATTCCAACTTCAACCTATCAGGCTAGTATGATACATTATTCTACTAACACTTGTTCATGCAAACAACTGCAATATGCAGTCCTATTGATACGAACTAAAAAAAATTGAAACAGTCCAATCATATCAGCCTAATACCGCCCAGTTTTGATTACAGAAATTAAACATTGGATGCTAACGTGTGAATTGACATAATCAGAATTAAAATCCATTACACAGTCCAGATATTTAGTCCAATTATACAGTCCTTAGTTGATTACATACAAAAATAGAGTTCTAATCAATTACAAGTCAAAAACAAAGGAATTCAACAAGTGAGGCCTGATCAGTACTTCATTTCATTTCAAAAGCCTGGGAAATACAAGATGTGTACCTGAAGGTCAAAAACAAATAGGAGAAATGGTCAGCATAGCAACAACAGCAACCAGAATTTACTAAGCAACCACAAGCTCGAACTCAACCAGAAATAACTCCAACCCAGTAGATGTTTCACACCAAATCAGATAGAAAACCAATCAAAGTAGCTTGAATAACACCAAACGAAGTTGAAAATACACCCAAAACACACTCTGAAACTTCAACAGCTGATCACAAGGAATTTCATGCTATTTTTCATATTTATCTAGGCTAGAAATTCGAGACAGTTGCTAAAAACTGGAAAATGATCTAAGGAACTAAATGTAACAGTATTTTTGGGATTTTCTGTAACTTTTTTTTTGCATTTTTGAAAGAACTAAGAACTAAGAGAGCTTCAGAATCTCAGATCTGGTTTTGGTTTTGAATTTCAAATTCTAGATTCTAAACTTGTGGAGATTTTGGGGGAAGTGTTTTCAGAGATTGAAACTTGTAGAATACCTTTTTGGGGGGAATTTTAGATGGCTGAAAACTTGTTATACAAGGCAAATGAATGCCTATTTATAGGTGAATTTAGGGTCCAATTTCAGATTTTCACTTTACCCATTGGTCCCTATTTTAATTCTATTTTTACCCTTTATTTTCTGACTTGTTACACAAGTTACTGCCCTAAGTTTACTGAAACCTGCACTATAGTCCATCCTAGAAGGTTCTATACCCATTACAATTCCTATTCTACCCTTACCTTGGTTCTAAAATTACCATTTTGGCAAAACATGCCATTTTCAATCCCTAAAACACCCTCAAACCTCTCCTAGAATTACCAACATGTTTTAATTAATTACACTTAACCAATTTATCCTGAAACCTAAATTTATTAAGGCTTAAACAATAATTTAAAGAAACCCCTAATTAACCAATTTCCAATTGAACTAATTAACCCTAGCTAATACCAATTATGGAAATTCAAATGATCTAAACTAACAACAAAATTAAAACTATTAAATCATTACAGGTAACTAATCTAATCATGAAACTAATCTGCCAGAATTTTGAACAACAGGTAACAATTAACATAATCGAAAGCTAACCATAATCGAAATATATTATCCAAACAACAGTTAAATTGAAACCTTATAGCCCTAATTTAAGTATCATGCAGGAAAAAAAATACCCTAATTAAAGCTAAACAAACAAGTCAAAAAATCAGAAAAGAAAGGAACAAGAAGGCTTACTGATTATGGAACGAACTCTGGCCAGCCATTGTTGTTTGAATCCTCCAGGATTCTTGACACGTAACATCCCTAATCATGTGTTTTCAAAAGAAAACACGTGATTAGGAAAATTACGGTCCAAAATCCCCAAGATTTCTGAGTTAGGGTTCTTGCCGAAATTGGGATTTAGAATTTGTAATGTTCCGGGCAGATTCGAGGGTTTCTAGGTATGAATTAATGATGAGGGAGGGCTGAGGAGCATATAGTATGAATTTGGGCCAGTTTGGGTGAGTTTGTGACTTGGTCGGAAGAGTTTAGATCTGATATTCGAGGCGATTGGATGGGATTCGAAACAAACTAATATGGGGGCTGGAAAGAGGAGAGAACGGTGGTTCTAGGGTGTAATTTTGGTGGCCATCGGAGCATCGCCGGTGGCGGCGGCGATTTCCGGCAGGCGGCGCTAGGGCGGAGGACGGCGGAGATGGGAGGAGGACGGCGGGGCAACGCCGGCGTTACAGAGAGTACGAGGAAGAAGGGTTGTGTTTTGGTTTTTTGTATGATTTTCGGACAGTTTTATTTAGATTGACGGATCAATCGTGGCCATTGGATTAGATGGGATGAACGGTCGTGATTACACGACGTCAAAACGACGTCGTTTTGAGTATGGGGCAATTGGACCGGGCAGGGCGTTTGGGCCAGTGGTTTGGTCCGGTCCTGAGGGGTTTTTGGGGTGGGCTGAACCATTTTTGGCCCAATTTGGGCATTTTATTGAGACCAATTTGTTTTCTTTGTATTTTCTTTATTTGTATTTTATTTTATATTTTTGTATTTATTTATTTTTGATTTTATAAAATACTAAAATAAAACTAAAAACAAATTGACTCTAACAATTATATTTCCTAATTAATTCCTAAAGAGAAATGCAAACTAATACCACAAAATGCAAAATGGACCCTTTTTGTTATTTTCTTAACATTTTGTTCTAAAACAAATTAATACTAAAATATGAAATTAAATCCTACATGCAAAAATGCATATTTTTGTATTTTCATATGAATTAAAATGCACTAATAAAAATGCAACAATTACCAAAAAAATGCCACAAAATTCACAAAAAATTATAAAATACTAAAGAAATTGTTTTGTTTGAAATTTTGGGAATTATTGCTTAGGGCAAAAATCACGTGCTCACACCCTTTACAATGTGCTCTTATTAAAAAGTGAAGATCCTCTTTTTGTTCTTTATCTCTTCCTATTTGTAGGAAATATTACTGAGAAACCCTAAAAAGTACAACAGAAAGAATATTCCTTCTTTCTATTCTAACTTATCCTACCGTTACTTTCATACTGCCTTTGCTCGACCTCGACACTAATCTTTCTTAAGACGACTCTTCGCCCTCATGCCGTGGTCGGCTTAATCCTCGACCGCGTCCATTTGCAACAATTAAATCTGTATGGGTCAGAATCCGATCTCACGGTAATTAACGGAGTTAATCTCGTCTTGAGCTAATCCATGATTAATAAGTGGTATGGCCACTTATTCATAACAGGATTCGACTCTTGTCCGATTTAATCTACGAGGGCACGACCCATTCATTCCCCCATGGGGACGGAACCTCAGCGTGGCCACGGCCATTTATTGCCAGCTCACGAAGTTCACATCTATAAATACTAAGAGTGGAAGCCCTAGAAGGGGGGCTGCTTCTTGACCACTATTGACAAGAGAGAGAGAGAAGAGAAAAACATACCCATCTTATGGGAAGAGAAAACACCATTGTAAGGCTCTGAACCTCTTCATGGAGAGGTAGACCAAACAAATATTATCAATAAGAGCTGTTAAGATTTCTTCTCCTGACCTTGAGTACTTATTTTCATGTTCTTCGCTTGGTCCAACGGATTATTACGGTTTGCTATGATTTTTCCGTGATTTATTTATATTGTTTTATACTCATAAGATATGTGATAACTTTTGAGCAAACAAAATCCAATCCAAATTTTGACAAGTACAGTTAGTCCCTCCGCTAGTTGAGGTCGTGCTCTTGGACGTCCTCGATGAGCGGATCCTGTCTGCAGCCGTTCAAAGGAAATTTGGTCGTGACGATTGAATCGAATCGGTCAAGGTCAAACTGGCAGCGCAGCTGCGGTTAGTATGGCTATCGTAGGATGACGTCATGCCACGCGTGTCATCATTACGCGTCTTCCCAATGCAGTGTTTGTGCTTCTGTCGCTTCAGTTTTGGTGCGTTGACGACTCTTTGCCTCGATTCCGGTGTTACCCTATAAGTAGAGGAGAGAGGTTTCATTTTTGAAACTTTCAGCATTCCTCTTGTTGCATGCGTATCGTTTTTCTTTGATTTTCTTCTTGGACCTCCATTTCCGATTTCTTGCAATTTCTTCAATTTCAGTCCCTGATTTCTTTCCCAGCTAATATTCTTTCTCCGACTTTGTTGTACACACTTTACTACCGAAAATATGTCAACTTCTCCTCATATTCACAACGAAGTCACCGATGCCATTCCTTTATCGGTGGCCACCTCCCAGCGGTGAGGAATCCATGGTTGAGGAGGAAGAAAGTTTTCCCACCGTGGAGGAGGTAGTTCCAAGAATCCTTTGGTCAGACACGATTTCCTAAAGGAACCTGCTCCTACTCCTACTCAAGAGCTTTCTGAGACGGGGCTGCGTCAAATAGCCGACCTCCGATCCAAGTAATGTATTCCCTCTCACGTCGAGATTATTCCGGTGGGAGATGACATAGTATAGGTTCACCGACCTGGATATTGTGCTTCGATGTTTACCCGTTCTTAGTCGGTTATTCTCTTCCTCTCTCCCCATTAGCGGAGGAGTTTTGTCGCTTTTACAACGGTTGCCCGGCGCAACTCTCTCCTTATTTATACAAGTTTTTCTGATGCTGGCGAAGTATGCCGAGTTGGCCGGCTGTGAGGTCAATGTTTGCCATCTACTGCATTTATTCTTGTCCAGCTTTTATAGAGGCACGTTGATACATCCGCGACATCGTGGGATCAAAGGGTTGGTGGAAAGGGATGGATGATAAGACGAACCGGCGATTCTGGCACAAATACTTCTTCATCAAGATCGAGCACCTGGTGGCGAATCCGATCGGGTTTCCCGAGCAATGGAATTATAATCGTAAGTGTCTTGCCGTATGTTCGTTATTTTCTTTCTTCCTCCTTTGTTTTCGAATCTCATGGCTTCATTGTTTTCAGCTGAGAGGCGTGCACCTTGTCCCGTCTTCGATATTGAAGTGGGTGGCTCGCGTGTTACCCCACACCATGGGGATTTGCGGCTGGGCGTCCTTTCACAAACGTTTTGGACCCAAGACTCCATCCGGTAAGTGTTATTTCTACCTTAACTTATTGTTGTTCACTATTTCCATTTGACGCGACCTTCTTTTGGTGCTAGGTCGGCGAGTTTCCAAAAAGACGAAAGCTCCAGTACCTGCATTTTGCTAGGCCATCGCGTCGGCTGGAATGCAGTTCGCTTTAGCTGAGTCTGCTTGAGGAGGTCGGGCTCAAGTTACGCCAATGAGGGACTCCGCCCCTCAAACTGTTGCCATGCCAGATGAGATCTCTTCTCAGCCTATCTTCCACCTTATGGATGAGCCGTCTTGCGGCGAGGAGGCATCGCCGAGGAAAAGGCGAAGAGTGGAGACCGGAAAAGCCATTATCGCTGAGGTTGGGCCAGTAATATCCGTTGCTTTGAAAGCGGGATCAGTGCTTACACCAGGCGTCGAGGCCGTTTCTGCGGCATGTGCCGCCATGGAGAAGAGGCCCTATGAGGTTGAGGGGGTTCGTGGTGGCGGAGAGCTCACGCGGGCTGCTGAGGGTGGCTCATCGTCGGCGACTGGGAGAGGTAAAGCTGTCCCTGCGGAAGACGATGGCTCTGGCTCAGACATGGACCCTTAATGGAGAGGACTACTCGTGTGGAGATAGGGACGGAGGGTCCTAATCGGCATATAGTCATTCATGTGGACTACGACCTCTTGGCCAACTCAGAACGGGCGGTGCTGGCCTTTGCTCCTTTGTGCGCGGCTTCCGAGAATATGACGCTACAGATGATGAAAGATGCGGATCTGTCGTTGGGTATATCTGGCATGGCCCTGCGAGTGAGTGCTTTTCCATGTTAGGTTAAGTTTGTTTCGTATGTGTAATATGCTTACACTGACCTCTTCTCTCCTTTTGGTGCATGTCAGACTCTTATTATGGGGATTGAGCGCGACCGGCAGGAGGAGCGGAAGACGACCATTTTTAAGAAGATGACCTCCAAGTACAAGGAGTACCGTACCAAGCATCGAACGTCGGCTGACTTTCTCAGCCAGGATGGCAAGTTTCAGTCGCTTCGTGATGGGATCAAACAGAAGGATGATGAGCTGACGAAGAAGGACGAAGAGCTGAGGAACTTATGAGGGCCATCAGTAGGTGCAGCGTGCCTAAGGCAGCGCTAAAGGACAAGGAGCACGAGCTCGAGGTGAGTAAGGGGGTGATGGATGAGAACGCTGACCTTCAGGCGCAGGTAGCGTTTTTGACGGTTGAACTCGTGCAGAGGGAGGCAAGGGCTGTCGATCTGAGGGATGAGCTGAGTGCCAAGATCAAAGAATTGGGTCGGGCTGAGAAAAGCAGAATGGCCGCTGTGGCTGAAGCGGCGGTCCTAGATGATGCTCTCCGTGGCAGGTCTGAGCGGACTAACGAGGCGGAGACGTCGGCGTTCAAGGTAGCGAGGTTGGAGGAGCGGATCATGGTTTTGGAGGCGGAGCTGTCTGAGTTAAATGAGCAAGTCGTAGTCCAGAGGGGCGAGGAGACATAACAGCAAGCACAACCGTCTACATCTCGTACTTTTGTCGATCCCGGTGTGTCGCGGGATTTGTACAAAATGTGGTTCCATGCCGAGGCTCAACTTGACCTGTACAAATCTTTGCAAGTTGTCGGGAAGGTCTACAAGGCGGATCTTGAGGGCGTCCGTGTCAAGGAACGTGCTGCTCGTGAAGCTTGTGGTTACGACCCTAGTACACCCAGCGGGGATGATAATGACAATTCTGCGGATGGGCTTGCCTTTGATCCTTGGTATGATGATGAGTATGCCGGTTGGGACGATGTGGCGTGAAGCTTTTGTACTTAGTTTTTATTTTTTGGCTTTGCTATTTTTGTAAGGGCATTCTCGAGCCCTTTGTAAAAAGTTGTAATCCGATGATTGAAATGGAACGATTGCCTTTTTGCTATGTATTTCCGGATTCCCGTCTCTTTTTCTTTTGTTTACCATACGGGGAAGTCCCTGACTTTTCGGCCGTTTGCACGTAGTTTTTTGGCGTAGTCGAAAGTAAAGTAATTCGAGCAAGGGCGAATGTAAAATAATTCGAGCGAGGTCGAACGTAAAGCAATTCGAGCGAGGCCGAATGTAAAATAATTCGAGCGAGGTCGAATTAAAGTAATTCGAGCGAGAGGTCGAATGTAAAATAATTCGAGCTAGGTCGAATGTAAAGTAATTCGAGCGAGTTCGAATGTAAAATAATTCGAGCAAGGTCGAATGTAAATAATTTGAGCGAGGTCGAATGTAATTCGAGCGAGGTCGAATGTAAAATAATTCAAGCGAGGTCGAACGTAATTCGAGCGAGGTCGAATGCAAAATGAGTTGGTAGAGTTGTGCAAAGATGTTGCATGCTGCCTTGTTTATTTCATTCATTGGAGAATATTACATGTTTCTATTTGTTCCATACATTTGGGAAGTTCCAGTCTACCTAGTCCCTTCATCGCTCGTCCTGGAGAAGTAGTCGATAGGTGGGGCGATGAAATACACTTGAACTTCGAGACGTCCTCTTTGTTGCCTCATTGAAAACCTCCCCGATAAAATCCAATTGGGATAAAACCTGGGTGAGGGAAAAAGAGTGCAACTTGGAGGGCGTCCGCTATCAGAAGTTGAAGTATTTGAGGTGGGCGACGTTCCAATTGCTTGGTAGTAGCTTTCCCTCCATTGTTTCTAGTTGGAATGATCCTTTGTTTGCCGCTGTCGTGATTTTGTATGGCCCGTCCCATTTGGTTCCTAGTTTAGCTTCTCTCGGGTCTTTGCTCGCCTGTGTCTTGGCCTTGAGTATATATTCCCCGACTTTGAGTGGTCGTACTTTGGCCTTTTTGTTGTAATACCGTTCTGCTTGCTGTTTTTGGGCTATCATTCTTATGTGAGTCATGTCTCTTCGCTCCTCCGCTTCATCGAGGTCTTATTTCCTGTTCTCATCATTGCTTGGTCTGCCCTCGTTGGAGTATCTCAAACTTGGTTCCCTGACCTCGACTGGTATCATTGGGTCAATCCCATAGACTAGTGAATATGGGGTTTCTCCTGTGCTTGTTTTTGGCATGGTGCGGTATGCCCACAACAATTCCGGCCACAGTCCCTTGGCGTCCTCAAGTTTTTTCTTCAAGATGTTTAGTATTGTTTTGTTAAAGGACTTGGCCTGGCCATTGCCTGCAGGGTGATATGGCGTGGAGAGTATTAGCTTGATGTGCAATTTCTCGAAGAATTCGACGGTCTTTTTCCCGATGAATTGGGGTCCATTGTCACAGTTGATTTCTTTGGGGATGCCGAAGCGGCATATGATGTTCCTCTATATGAATGTGATCACTTCCTGTTCACGTACCTGGGCGAATGCACCTGCTTCTACCAATTTGGAATAGTAGTCAGTTAAAACCAAAACGAAACATATATTACCTCGTCTCGCTGGGAGTGGTCCCACGATGTCCATTCCCCATTTGATGAATGGCCATGGCGATGTGACTGGGTGGAGGTGCTCGCCCGCTTGGTGTATCATAGGAGCGTATTTCTGGCACTGCTTGCACTTCTTGACAAAGTCGGCGGCTTCCTTCTTCATAGTGGGCCAATAATAACCTGCTCGTATGAGGCATCTGACGTGGGCTCGGTATGGGCACCGCAGTGGCCTTCGTGTACTTCCTCGGTATGGGCACCGCTCGGTTTGGTTCAGCCCTAGGCATTTCGCTAAGGGGCCTCCAAACGTTCTTTTGTATAGGTTGTGGTTTACGATGATGTACCTGGTGTGAGCACGTGATTTTTGCCCTATATGATTACTCCCAGAAATTCAAAACAAAATAACTTCTTTCAGTGTTTGCAATTTTGTGGATTTTCGTGACATTTTCTGGTAATTGTTCGCATTGCGTCTGTGCATTTTTAATTCACAAAAAATATAAAAATATATTGCATTTTTGCATTTAGGATTTAACTTTGCATTTTAGGATGTATTGGAAAGTCAATTGTTTTATAAAATGTAAAAATCACAAAAAATAGTTATTTTGCACATTTTAAATTTGACTTTGATTTTGAGTAGTTTTTCTTTTAATTAATTATGATAATTATCATTTAGTTTTAATTAATATTTTTAGTTAAGTAGGTTTTAGGAATTAATATAGGTTTTTATTTTAATTTTGAAAAAAGGAAAGAAAAGAAAAATAAGAATTGAAGAGAATTGAATTAAAAGAAGAAGAAGGCTGAAAGTTTGGGCGTTTTTTTTTCTAATTTCACCAAGCCCAAACGATTTCCCACGAATTACCCGTGTAACCTAGCCCAAATCTTTCCTACACCCGACCCATTCCCAAACAAATACACGGACTAATCACTCACAAAATCTGAGCCCTAAATCCCAAGCGCAGAGACGGGAACTGTTCTTCTTCTCCAGAGAGAACACTCGAATCCAGCTCCAAATTCCATCCAAATCCATGGCGAGTGAGCCTCAAATCTTTCCCCACGCGTTCCTCCATCTCTCCTCTTACCATTCTAACAATTTCTGACGCGAATATTCCTCATCGTTTCCTCTCACTCGAACCTCGCGTGCTTCATCTCTCTCCAACAAACGAAGGATTGATGGGGGTCGTAGGATTAGTGAGGTGTAATCTTCTTCGTCCATCTGTCCCAAGTTAGTTGATTTCAGAGAGATTCTTTGTGAGAGGATGGATTTTTCGGATTTGGGGAATTTTCGAATAAGAAGGAAAGGAATCGAGATTTTTTCGGAGGCTATATAAGGTAAGGATTTACAGAAATTAGGGGAGATTTCTAGAGGGGTAAAAATTTTTGAGAGGAAAAATGAGGGTTCTAAAAAGTCTTTCTTCTTCTCTATTGTTCATCTTAGTTTAATTTCAGTTACTATAAAGAAAAAATACAAAAAATCTGATTTTCGTTTGGTGTTTAATCTGAGTCTCTTTGTTCTCTGTATTTGGAAATTCAAAAATTTTCATTCTTCACATGGTGAATCTGGTTTGAACTTGAAGTGTAAGTTCGTTGTTCTGAATTTTATTTTGAGTTAATGGAAGTCGACTGAATGTTGTTGGTTTCGAGTTGCTCCAAAGCTGTTCGCTTAGCTGCTGACCCGCGAGTTCGTTGCGATCTCTGTTTGGACTCGCTTCCTCCGAGAATCGTTGTAACCCTTCAATTGCATTAATCAAAAGTTTATTTTCAGGTTCACTTCCGAACTCTCTTATTTTGCTATATTGCGTGAGTTGAAATGTTTGTTTGTTTGAACCAAGCCTAAGAAGTAAAATATCACTGAACAATTTTAGGATGCTTGGTTGAGCTTTGAGTTGGTATTCTGAGTTTGTCTGTCTGTTTCTTAATGGTTCGAGTCTGGAACTGTCCTAACTCATTTGTCGATAAAAATCCATTTGTGCTTCTTTGACATGGTTTGGAAACTGGCTCATGTTCATGTTTCGATTCCCAAACTTCTGTTAATTGTTACTGACTGTTGCTAAAGTTATTTGGAAATTCGATGTTGTAGTTGAATGGAAATGAGTATCTATTGCTGGATTGATTTAGTTGAAGTTAAGTCACAATTGGTCTGATTGCTTAAGTCTATTGGTATTTCGATCCTCTCTATCATGCTCTTGCACTGATTTATACCAGTTTTTTTTATTATTTGCAAATGAAAGGTAATCCCAAATAGTCATATACCTCTTTCCAGTTGTGCAGTCGAGTTTAAGTGTCAATTGAATTCTGGAATTGTTCTTTAGCATTCGCTGATTGTATATGTTCGTATTTGGCTCTATTTTCCTTCTCTTGTTCGAGACTTGCCTGCCTTTTTACCATTATGAGAGTTATGTTCTTCCGAGCTGCTGAAGAGGCCAATTAGAGTAGTAATTTGAATCGATAGCAGGCAGTATTTAGGACATTTGTCTGGACTGTTGGGCCTTGATGTAAGTCTGCCTTGTTTGCACTGCCCAGGCAGTCTATTTGCACAACTTTGAGTGTAAATTTCTGCACTGTTGGCTTGCAACAGCCCTGATTACTAGTAGTTCATGTTCTTATATGTGTTCGGCTTGGTTTTTGATAGTTTTGTTGGTTAGCTGTTGCCCTATGTTTGTTAATAAGGATTCATCTGGTTATATGCAGTAGGCTCATTTGAGCTAAAGTGGCGATTCTCTTTGTTTAAATCTTTTGATTCATGGTGTGTTAAACTGTTGAATTAATATGCAAGTACGAGTGACTTATTGCTCTTTGTTTCATCAATGACAGATGCCACTGTGTTTTGAATTAATCTTTTGCTAAGTTCATATTTTTATTAATGATTGTTCTTGTCAAGATTTGGAGGTTCTTATGACTTTACGTGGTGTAATGAGCTTATGCTGAAAAGAAGGCTCAAATTCCTTGTTTGGTGTAGTGATTTTTCTGTTAATTAGTTGATCACTTTAGGTTGAAATGCATTCTTTGTGCTTACTCGGAGTTGTTTGAATGTTGGAATCGAGCAGTATTATCAAATTAGCTTGTTACTTGTCACTAGAAGTGGACGAGATAGCTTTTTGGGAGGCTGTTTCAATGATGCAATTTCCTTCATGAGGCCATGTTGGAATGTCTCAGTTCATGTCTTTTTTCCCCTAAATTTAGATCTAGATTATGTTACTAGCCATGTTGTAATTCGTGATTATAATTGGAGGTGTGCCGTGCCAAACAAATATGACAATTGCATGTCCCTCGCTTTATTTAATTTTGAATTGATCCTTAGATTCCGAGGCGTGCCATCTAGCAAATTCCATGGCCCTCGCAAAGTGCAAACGCCTAGTTGCTTTAGGCGCGTGTTTAATAATATTACTTTTCTAAATTCGGGTGCACATTTATGTGACCCAAATTCAAATCTCAACGATATTAAAATATGTCAAAAACCACGGGTGCATTTATGTGACGTGGTTCGAGACGTGTTTTAACGACGTTGCAATTCTCTTTAAAAATAATAATAAAAGCGGCTAAAAGTTAAAATTTGCACATAGGTTCATAATTGTTTAAAATCAGATAATTCAAGCCGAATATGGCAGTTGAGCGACCGTGCTAGAACCACGGAACCCGGGAATGCCTAACACCTTCTCCCGGGTTAACAGAATTCCTTACTCGGATTTCTGGTTCGCGGACGGTTAAACAGAGTCATTCTTTTCCTCGATTCGGGATTCTAAACCGCTGACTTGGGACACCATAAATCTCCCAAGTGGCGACTCTGAATCATTAATAATAATCCCGTTTCGATTGTCACTTCAAGTTCGAAATAACTCCCTTTTATTATACCCTTCTGGGGTGTAGTGAAAAAAGGAGGTGTGACAGCTCTGACGACTCTGCTGGGGACATGAACCCAGAACTTTTGGTTCAGGGTTCAAGAATTCGAGCTTAGAATAATTGTTGTATTTGGCTTTGTTTATTATTTGCTTTTACATGTTGGGCTTAATGTGCAAAATGATGCTTTTACCGCTTTGATATTATTTGAACTGTACATATAAATTGTTACGAAACCCTTCTCTTCTTATCTTCGGGGATGTGCTCGCTGGTCGAGACTCCCTATTCTGTTAGTCATACCTTGAAATAAGAAAGAGGCTCGGACAAGTTACTAAGCCGGATGATCTTTCGGGTCCCCGGTACGTAGCTCCCTCCTCGACTCGAGTTGTCCGCTCGGGTTCACAGTCTAGAACAAATGCCCAGGTTTTGAACCTAGAATAACTCAGCCTCATGCCTGATCCCTAGTAGGAACGGTTGTTTGCATCATGTGCACTTGACTTAGGGGACTCAACACAGGGGTTGGGTCCGTCTAGGACAGGTATACCCAAAATAACAGACCATCTTGATGCATCCTATGTGCTATATGCATTTCTCCAAGGGTAAAAGGGTCATGTGGCGGACCAATGAAAGTTGAGGGCAAATGAAAAATGAAAAAAAAAAGAGAGGATGAAGTGTGAAAATAAAGCAAGTAGGGCCTAGTTATGTTTTTGTTACTTTTTTTTATTATTAAGAAAAAACAGAAAAGAAAGAGCATGAAAAATTCAAAAAGATTTTGCACTTTTATCCTTTTTCAAAAATCAAAAACAAAAAAAGGGGAAAAAAGGAAAAAGAAAATATAAAAAAAAGAGTTTGCATGTTTCATCATTTTTTCAAAAGAAAAAGACAAAAAAAATATATTTTCTCTAAATTAGTTGTTTTTTTTAATTCTCGCCCGTATCCAATCTGCCCGAACTACGCATACCTGATTCTCATCTTTCGGGGCGTGATACGTAGGCAACCCACATAGGGTCCGATTTTCCTAGTAAATCTTAGGTTTTTGGCTTTGCGGGGTCTTAGCCAAATGTTGCACTTCCAGCCATCTTTTGGCCAAATAAGCCACTTTGCAAAAATAACCTCAATCATGTCTTGCATGTGTCTAGTAGGGAATGTTATTGTCTCACATAGTGTTGGTTTAAGTTTTCTCATACAGGTGTGGATTTACTTATCGGAGTTTGGGCATGACATACGCCCCAGGACCATCCAATCAGGACCAGTTCAGGAGTTTGCTTGAGGAGATTTTCTTTATGTTCTAGTCTGTTGTTCTTTTTTTTTTATATCATCTTTTACCCTCTAGTTTTGTACAGTAATGTCGAGCATTTTAGGTGATGTTAGAGTTTGTCATAGTCTAGTTAAGTTTGCCGAGTCTTTTGTTATTGTATTTCTTATTTTGTATTTGAAAATATGTTACAAGTCAAAAAAGCAAAAAAAAAAAAAAAGAAATTTTGTGTTTTTATATTTCCGTTAGAAGTTTTCTTTAGAATACTAATTCTAGAAATAGAAAAGAGAAAAAAAATTTCCTTTGAGATTGTTTTTCCTTTAAAGCAATTAATATCAAAATAAAATTATTTTTATATTTCCTCTACTATATTAGGGCCAAAATTCAAAAAAAAGAGAATTTTCTTTTAGTACCTCTTTAAAAGCTTCTTTAAGGTATTAATTCAAAAATTCAAAAAGATTTTCTTTTGAGGTGTTTCTTGGGGAAATTAGTGAAAAATGAAAAAAATACTCTTTTTTTTTTCATTAGAACTTTAGGATACTGTACATAGAAGAAAAAATATTTTGTTTTATCTTTTTCATTGCTTGTTTCAAAATCTTGCATCAGGATATCAAATGAAAATTTAAAATATTTTTCTGTGGTTTATTCTCTAGATTTTCTTCCTAAAAACAAGAAAAAAAAAGAATCAAAAATATTTTTTTTCTAGGGCTTTCCTTAATAATTTCCCGTAGGTGTTTGTTTCAAAAGAACAAAAAAAGAGAAAAAATGCCCGAGTTTAGAATAGGTCATAGAACATTAAGTCTAGAAAATTCAAAAAAAAAAGGGGATTTTCTTCTTTTATCCCTATTTTCTCATCAGAGTATTCATTAAAGTAAAAAAAAAAAAGGAAAAAAGAGAACGTTAACTTGTTTCTTGATCTTCCAGAACTACGCTCGGTCTGATTCATGCGGGGTCATGATACGTAGGCAATCCCCATAGGATTCGACCATAACTAAAAGAAAGAAGAGTGATAAAAAAGAGGAAAAGAAAAAGAGAGGAAAAATAAGAGAGAAAAAGAAAAGGAAAAGAGAGAAAATAAGAAACCGTTAGAAGGAAACAATGGCAAAACAAGAGAGGGAAATGAGAAAATAAAAACAAAGAGAAGTCAAGCAAAGAAAGGCAAGAATGAAAAAAAATCAAAAAAAAGAGAAGAAAAAGAGGTGAAATCGTGTGATGTGAGAAATGAGAGGAAAGGAAAAAGCGATAATTAGAAGGAAAAAGAGGAAGGAAAAATGAGCAAACAAGTGCTAGAAAAGCAAAGAAAAGAGAGGTTGAAATGAACAAATTAGGATGATGCCAAATGACCTTTGTACCCTCGAAGTCATTTTAGAACCGATAACTGTGGCTAGGTGCATTGTACGTAAAGTGAGATTATCTTATGCTCTAACGCTAACGTGATGGCTTCATTTTGTTATACTCATAGCAGAGAAGGGTGGTTGGTTTGTGGTTTTTGAAGTGGTAACTCTTCTCTACAACATAAAGTCAAAAGGCAATGGCAGACAACAACAGAACTGAGTTGGTTGATACGGGTGCCCAAAAGCAATTTTTCAGACCCATATGCGAAAGGCTTTGATCCTGCTCTTTGATGCATGTACCACTCTAAAGTCCGGAGGCATAGCATTGAAGATTGTCGCTCTTTGAAAAGGGAAATAGAAAGAATGATTCAAGAAGGGGTAGCTGTGGTCAATGAGAGTGACAGAGAGCATGCGAATCCTCTTGGGAACTTGTTGACTAAAGTTGATAATGGTCTTGGCAGTATTGATGCGAAACTCAGCGGCTAAGATGCCGTGCTTGGTAATTGGGAAGACACTCCATTTCTTGGTCAGCCGGAGTGGAGTTTTGGTGGCTTATTTTGTTGTCAATTCTGTTGTCCGGGTTATTTCAGGGTTGTAATCCGGATATTGTCTTGTGACTCAAACCCTTCTATCCTTTCATTTTGCTTGGTTTGTTTAGTCGTAGTAGCTCATTTAGTGCTGTCTAGGTTTGTTCCAGGGTTGTAACCCCAGTCTAGTTTGCTTGTCTTGTTGTTCGAACCGTTTCACCGTCTGTCTAATACAATTTCCTGTTTTCTTTTATTTCTAGTCATTTTGTTTAGTTCTTTGTTCTTTTTATAGTTCTTTTCCTGTTGACTCTAGTGACATGACATGCATGCGTAACTCTCAGCCTGGTCTCAAAAGTTAGTTAGTCATTGAAACAATTTTGAAGATGATAGGGACATTTGAGGGACATAAATAAAGGCATTTTGAGATCACTTCAAGCCCGAATTGTGTGAAACTGGGGCAGATAGAACATAAAGAAACACTATTGAAACACATCCTACCGCATCAGGTTGAAGCTAAAGGCAAGTTTGTCCCTAATTAGCAGGGGTCGTTCGTGGTAACGAGAGTGTTGTCCAATGGTGATTTATATTTAACAAATGTAGAAGGCAAATGTGTGGATATGGCTATCGATTCTGATGCAGTCAAAAGATATTACGTATGATTTCTTTGGTTTGTTTGATTGTGTTGTTTGTATTTGGCATGCTTTGAAGATTGGAATGACGAAGGCATTTTATTTTGCTATCTAAATACTTTATCCTTTGTTACCCCTTTGAGCCTTATTTATTTTCTTTCATATCCCTCTTTTGGAACCAGAAGCAGAGTTTAGAAATACAGATACAGAAAAAAAAAGGAAAAAGAAAAAAAAGAAAGAAAAAAATGGGAAAAGAGTAAAAAAAAAAGAAAAGAAAAAAGAGAAAAAAAAAGAGAGAGAGAAAAGCACAAAAAAACAAAGCAATTCCTATGTCATGAACTACGTTCGACCTGATTCCTGTTAAGGATACGTAGGCAGCCTCACGGTTCGGTCCCATCAAAATAAAAATCCAAAAGTCCCCAAGCAAGAAACTAGGGCAGAAGTTGTGATTGTTGTAAGAAATCTGATTCCAAGAGTTGTAATTTTGAACCCATTTGAATTGTTTTGGGCCTTTGATACCCTTCCTTTCTAACCCCATCCAAAAGCCCACATTACGGTCCAGATAAAGACCTTCTGATCAGTCTTCGAAAGACGCCAAGTCGAGAAAGTAGAGGTGAATCATATTAGGGGCAACACTTCGGTCCAAACAAGGGAAATGAAAAATGAGAGAGTCTTATTGATGAAAGCCCTCACGGGTACTACAAGGCGATGAAAGTTAAGAGAAATCAAAATGAGAGAGTCTTATTAGTAAAAACCTTCACGGGCACCAGAAGGCGACGGTGAGTTGAGAGAAGACCAAAATGAGAGACGCTTGATGTTGAAAACCCTTCGGGCACTACAAGTCGAATAAGGATTGTGAATCAGATTAGATAAGCGGAGCATTGAAGCCCGGTTTCACGGCAAAAGGTACGACAAGAGCTGAACATCAGATTTTCTTAACACAATAGGCCGCAGGTGCATGTCATGGTCATTAGAGTTGGTATCCACATCCGATAGGTTTCTGCTTTGTAGTTTTCTTGTTAGGAATCATCTCTTCCCATTGTCCTCTACTGTGTTCCTTTTGTCTTGTTTACTTACTCTTCCTGAGTATGTTTGGTCAAAACAAGTGAGAAATGACTTCAAAATTTGCCACCAGCTCTCCAATTGCACAAAACGGGATCTGGTTAGCACATCAAAGCGTCATAAGTCCGGAAAGAATAACAAGCGCATTGAGCTGGTGACAATCTACATGCTTAGGGATCCTTGTGAAATACAAAGGTTTGGTACATATCAATTCATGAACAATGCAACAAGTTGGAAGGATGTTGGGTGAACGGATCAAAGGTATTCTCTGTGAGGAGGTTGACAGAGAAATTGGTTAACAAATGACAAGCAAGGCATTCCAAGCAGAAATCAAAGTTATCATGGCAAGTGAAGGAGCAATAGACCTCAAGGCCAAGGCCAGTGGTTTAAGTCAAGAAAGAACAGCATATGCACCGAGTGGGTGGCATACTTTGGGATTTATGTGAAACACAAAGGTTTGGTAAATGTTGGTTTATGAGCAATGCAACAGATAGTGGACATTGGGTTTGAACGGAGAAGAGGTATTTTCTGTGATAAGGGTGGCAAAGAAATTGGTTAGTCAATAAGCAAGCAACGTCTTTCAAGGTGAAATCAAAGTTATCATGGCAAATGAAGGAGCAATTGCCGCAAAGTCAAGGCCACAAACCAATTACCATGTTTAAACTCACAAGTTTTCTTTGTCTGAAACAGGGACGGAAGCTATGTTCATATCAAAGCTGGGAAGCTTGAAATTTTCAGGTGTAATGCCCCAATTCTGCTTACGCAAAGGCTATTGAGAAGATCACACATCACCCCTAGGAGAAACACTTCCTAGTCGGGGTTTTCAAGTTATATTTTGTTGTAGGAGACGCACTTCCTAAATTGATATTTTACCCTTAGGAGACGCACTTCCTAGTTTGGATCATATGAGTTTGAGTCACTGATGGTTTTACCCCTAGGAGACGCACTTCCTAGTCTAAGTCTTCCAAATTATATTTTGCTTAGGAGATGCACTTCCTAAATTGAGATTTTCCCCTAGGAGACGCACTTCCTAGTCTGGTTCATTTAAGTTCATTCATAGGAGACGCACTTCCTAAATTGAGAGTTCATTCATAGGAGACGCACTTTCTAGTTTGAATCATTGAAGTTTCACCCCTAGGAGATGCACTTCTTAGTCTGGGGTTTTCAGGATACACCTGTAGGAGATGCACTACCTAAATTGAGATTTCACCCCTAGGAGACGCACTTCTTAGTCTGGGTCTTTCAGGATACACCTGCAGGAGACGCACTTCCTAAATTGAGAGTTCATCCATAGGAGACGCACTTCCTAGTTTGAGTCATTGAAGTTTCACCCATAGGAGACGCACTTCCTAAATTGAGAATTCATTCATAGGAGACGCACTTCCTAGTTTGAGTCATTGAAGTTTCACCCGTAGGAGACGCACTTCCTAAGTTTATTTTCACCCATAGGAGACGCACTTCCTAAATTGAAATTTCACCCCTAGGAGATGCACTTCCTAGTTTGAGTCATTGAAGTTTCACCCATAGGAGACGCACTTCCTAAATTAAGAGTTCATTCATAGGAGACGCACTTCCTAGTTTGAGTCATTGAAGTTTCACCCATAGGAGACGCACTTCCTAAATTGAGAATTTATTTTTACCCATAGGAGACGCACTTCCTAAATTGAGAATTCATTCATAGGAGACGCACTTCCTAAATTGAGAGTTCATTCATAGGAGACGCACTTCCTAGTTTGAGTCATTGAAGTTTCACCCGTAGGAGACGCACTTCCTAAATTGAGAGTTCATTCATAGGAGACGCACTTCCTAGTTTGAGTCATTGAAGTTTCACCCATAGGAGACGCACTTCCTAAATTGAAATTTCACCCCTAGGAGATGCACTTCCTAGTTTGAGTCATTGAAGTTTCACCCATAGGAGACGCACTTCCTAAATTAAGAGTTCATTCATAGGAGACGCACTTCCTAGTTTGAGTCATTGAAGTTACACCTTAAAGAGACGCACTTCCTAAATTGAGAGTTTATTCCTAGGAGATGCACTTCCTAGTTTGAGTCATTGAAGTTTCACCTCCAGGAGACGCACTTCCTAGTCTAGGTTTTTCAGGTTATACTGTTTAGGAGACGCAATTCCTAAATTAAGAGTATACCCCTAGGAGACGCACTTCCTAGTCTAGGTCCTTCAGGAATTAAGAGTTTATTCATCGGAGACGCACTTCCTAGTTTGAATCATTGAAGTTTCACCCCTAGGAGACGCACTTCCTAGTTTGGGTAGGTTATATTTTTGTTTTAGGAGACGCACTTCCTAAATTGAGTTTCTACCCCTAGGTAGACGTCACTTCCTAGTTTTGAGTCATTGAAAGTTTACACCTTTTAGGAGACACACTCCTATAATTGAGAGTTCATTCATAGGGAAACACCTTCCTAGTTGAGTCAATTGAAGTTTCCACCTAGGAGACGCACTTCCTAAATTGAGATTAAACCCTAGGAGACGCACTTCCAGTTTGGATAGGTTATGTTTGTTTAGGAGACGCACTTCCTAAATTGAGTTTCACCCTAGGAGACGCACTTCTAGTTTGGGTCATTTAGTTTATTCCTAGGAGACGCCACTTCCGAGCTTTAGTCATTGAAAATTTCACCCGTAGGAGAACCACTTCCTAGTTGAGTCATTGAAGTTCACCCATAAGGAGACGCACTTCCTAAATTAAGAGTTTCATTTCATAGGAGACGCACTTCCTAGTTTGAAGTCATGGGAAGTTTCACCCATAGGAGACGCACTTTCCTAAATTGAGAATTTATCCGTAAGGAGGACACACTTCCTAGTTTTGAGTCAATTGAAGGTTTTTACCCATAGGAAGAACGCACTTCTTAATTTAGAATTCATGTCATAGGAGACGCACTTCCTAGTCTAGGTTCATTGAAGCTTACCTGTAGGAGACGCACTCTTAATCAGGTCTTTCAGTTAATTCTTTTGGAGACGCACTTCCTAAATTGATAGTTCATTCATAGGAGACGCCTCCCTAGTTTGAATCATTGAAGTTTTCACCCCATAGGAGACGCACTTCCTAGTCGATTTACACCTGTAGGAGACGCACTTATCCATTAGGAGCACTTTAGTATAGTTAAGCTTCATGGCGCATTCCTATTAAGAGTCATTCAAGGACGCACATTTTCATTGTTACCATATGACTTTATGAAGATTCATTTGAACAACTTTAATGAAGCTTTCACCCCTAGGAGACGCCACTTCCTAAATTTAAGAGTTTCATTCATAGGAGACGCACTTCCTAGTTTGAGTCATTGAGATTTTACCCATAGGAGACGCACTTCCTAAATTGATAGTTCATTCATAGGAGACACACTTCCTAGTTTGAGTCATTAAGATTTTACCCATAGGAGACGCACTTCCTAAATTGAGAGTTCATTCATAGGAGACGCACTTTCTAGTTTTAGTCACTGAAGTTTTCACCCCTAAGAGACGCACTTCCTAGTGTTGGTCATTTAAATTCACCCCTAGGAGATGCACTTCTTGGTTTTGGTTCATACAAGCTTTACCCGTAGGAGACGCACTTCCTAGTTTGGTTCATTCAGGTTTTATTTTAGCACACGCATTTGCTAGTCAATGTTTTTTAGTTTTACTCATAGGAGACGCCAATCTTAGTCTAGTCTTTAGTTTACTCTCATCATTGCATCAGTAGTATAAGTGGTTTACAATTTTGCTAACAACTCACAAATCTTCCTTGTGCAAACTGGGGCACAAAATTTCTTTTGTTTTGTTTGTTTTGGTTGCAGGATCCCACATGGAAAACAAGGGAACACAGAAAGTTTCGGCAATCAGGCGCCCACCTGGAGAACAAGGGAAGACAGTTCAAGTTTCAAGGGAAAAACAATGTAAATGTTGGTAATCAAAAACCCACCTAGAAAACCAAGGGAAAGCAATTCAAGTTTCAAAGGAAGATAGCACAGATTTCAAGGGAAAACAGCTCAAGCTTCGAGGAAAAATAGTGCAAGTATTAGCAATCAGCCGCCTACTTGGAGAATAAGAGAATTCACTTCAGAACACAATTCAGGTTAGCAACAAAAGAAGCTCGCGGCAAGAATGCGAGTCAATAGTGCGAGGTGATCAACAGAAGTTAGTCACAATAAAGAAAAAGAAAAAAGGAAAAAAAAAAGAGAAAGGCAAGAAGTTAATCCAAATGCAGAAGTTGATGAAAGATGTGAGCTGCTTAAGACATGAATGAAGTCACAAGCATGGTGTGGTGTCCGGATTTGGTCCGAAAAGCTGAGGAAGAATGAACTAGCACCTGCAACTAGCAAGCGTCAAGGTTCAAATCCAAAGTCTGCATGAAGAACCATACAAGACTCAAGATCAAGCTTCAGAAGACTTATAGATAGGAATCTTGTAACTCGTAGTTAACATGCTTAGCTAGTCTTTTTCATTTCTTTTGATATTGATGTAATAACAGGACCGCAGACCGGAACTTCGGCGGAACGACACCTCGACTGGCTCTTCACCTCGGCATACTCCATCATCTCACTCACTTCTGAACTACACTGACCTGATTCCTTTATAGCCAAGTATATGTAGGCAACCTCGGAAGCAAGGTTCGGTCAAATCTTTCAAAAATGCTTCCCACGGAGTATTCAAACGGGCAAAAATCGCTCGTATCCGCTCACTTTATCTTTGCACGAAAACTCTTCGTGTTTCCGAGCAAAGAGGGGCAGCTGTGAGCACGTGATTTTTGCCCTATATGAATTACTCCCATAAAATATCAAAAAATAATTTTTCCCAATTTTTGCAATTTTATAGGATTTTTTGTAGAACTTTATTAATTATTTGCATTTTTGTGCATATTAAATTTCCATTAAAAAAATAGAAAATTCCAAAAACACCATGCATTGCATTTAGATTTTTGTTCACATTTTAGGATTAAGTAATTAGTTAGTTGCTTTATTAAAAATGAAAAAAAAATTGCTCATTTTTACATTCTTAGCTTTAAAATTTTGGATTTTTAATTTTTCTCTTTAAATTTAGGATCAATTAATTTTTATAAACTTTATAGTCAAATAACAAGTTAATTTCGGAATTTAGTTTAGGTTTTTAATTAATGAAAAAAAAGAACGAAAAAGAAAGAAAACAAAAGAAAAGGCTGTTTTTTTTGGGCCACCCCAAAGAACAAATACAATGGCCCCAATTACCCTATACCTACCCAGCCCAGACCTTTGACCTATTAACCCTTCCACTCTTTATACCCTAAATATTCATTATAAGAGAAGATAGGGATAGACACTAAAGGGGGGGGGGGGGATGAGCGCAGCTTTTGGAAGGAGAGGTTCCCCATCGGTTTTCTTAGAGAAAATAACGCCGAAGAAGGAAAAGAAGAAAAAAGCTGCGCAGCACAGCAACATATACAAAAAGAAAAGAACGCCTGAGAGTTGAGCAGCGCCGCAAAACAGAAAACGGACCCCTCGATTCCTCCTCTCCCCACCAGCGGCGAACTCGCCGCTACACCAAAACAACGACCCAGCCGTCCTCTTCATCTTCCTCACAGCAACGACCCCACCTCTGACCCCAAACGCTAGCAACAACAATGCATACTAGCAAAGGAGCTGAAAACAAAAATAGATTGGGGAAAATTGGACAGAAGAATCCGGGCAGAGAGGGTTAAAAATTTCATGTTTTTTTTGGGTTTTGATTTCCATCTTCCTTCCTCTGTTTTTAGTTTTTGACTTGAGTCCGATTGAAGTGGCGACTGTCGTTTGAGGTTCACGGTTCCGGTTCGATTGTTGCTGTCCTGTTCTTGTTCTGTTGCACGTTCAAATTTTGACGCCGGTCTGCCTGTATTCATCTCTGAACATACTAAATTGAAAATGTTCGCATTCAGGTTCATCCCCGTGCTTTTTCTCTTATTGTATTACTGTATTGTTCATAACAGAATCTGAAACGCTATTTTTCTTGAGTTCTTGCTGATTTTTCTGATTTGTTTGATCGAAACTTGCCGTTAAGTGAATTTTTATTAGTGACATGTTTTCTCGTGACTTTCACAAACACCCCGGTGAGTTCCCGTTGGTTTGAGGTTACTGAATTCGTTCTTGATAATTTGTGTGTGTTGTTGATTCAGTGTGGTCATGACAAGTTAAGTCGCCGGCCAGTTTCAGTAAGAAGTGCAATCACCTAGCTTAGTCTACTTCGGACTTGATTCTTCTCTGAAAATGCTAAGCTAATGATCGTGTCTAGTGATAATGTCTACATGTCTTGCTTGCTCCTTTGCTATGGTTGAAATTGATATTTAACAGAGTTATCATAGTTTGTATTCAGTTTTCTTGGATAATTTCGAGCTCAATCCACGCCCGTCGATGCTCGGATTCATGAATTGTGGTTGTTGGATCTTCAGTTGTGCTTGGTGCCCTGTTTGCTTGGTTATCTGGTTTTGGATAGTAATTGATGCTAAACTTGTTCATTTGAAGTGTAAGCAAATTCTATTTTCCGTGTCCCTCACCAGAAGTAAGAGAAAATAGTTGTAGTTAACTCATGGGTCAGTTAGCAAGTATCAAGCTTGTTTGCTTTTGTAGCTTTGTTTCATTTTGTTTTGGTAGATTGAACAAAAATTGGTTAAGGCTCACTCATGGAATGCTACAAGGTTAACAAGATTACAACACTGTTTTGTTTGGAACTTCAATAGGTTTACTACGAGGCCTTAATTCATCTTTCCTATAGTACAGTAGTTTAAGTTTGAATTTGTGGTGAGTTCGTTTCATTTCAATATTTTTTTTTCTTTCTTTCTCAATGAGTTTTGGATGCTACAATGGTGTGGGGATTTGTTATTTTGTTTGATTTGGCTATATTATGGATGATGGATATCGGATAGTGAGAGATGAAATCGAAC
>NC_031989.1:7065175-7068173 GCF_001879085.1 Nicotiana attenuata
AGTGATGTTGTTCAAACAACTACCTAAATATGCACTCTCTCTCAAGCAGATACATAATAAATAGGAACGGCTAATTGAGGATCCTTTCAATTAACCACAATCAAAACGTAGTTGAACAAATAGAGATAAACAACCAATTCAAAACTATATTAATATAACAACCAAATCATCCCCAACGGGTTCCATCAAAACCCTAGAAAATGAATTAGCTATTCATAATAGTATGTAAAACTACAATACTAAAAATCATAACCAACAATGAAAAATAGGAAGAAGAAGGAAAAACTCGTTGAAGAATTCCGCCTTGCTCCCAATGTGTTCTTGCCTCCTTAGGTCTAAGATATGTCCAAAATATGTCCCCCTCTCTTCAAAATAGGTTTAGGACCCATTTTATACAAGTTGGAATAGTGTAGGGCCGAAATAACCTTGTCCCGAACGAAATAGGACTTCTTTTTGACGCCTGGAGCGGCGCGGCCGCGGCCAAAACGCGGTAGGACTGCGGCCAGACAAGATCTCTGATTTTCCGCCGCGGTCAGTTCCGTGGTTGCAGTTTCAATCGCATTTTTGACCCTGTTCCGTTTGGACTTTGGAACAACGTAAAACATGAAAGTTGTAGCCCTTTGCGTTATCTTTCCAACCATATATTGTGGAGCCCAAATAGAGTTCTGAGAAAAAAGTTATGTGCCTTTTACTAGACAGTGCGCAATATGCCTCATCGAGTCTTCGTTTGTTCTCAACTAACAAATTTGACCCCCGAACACAATCCCGGCTTAATTCCTTGAGCTTTTACTCAGACTTCAAAGCTTCAAATCAATTAAATTCACTCCATAACATCTATATAGCTCGGAATCACTCCTACAAGGCAAAAAACACACAATTAGTGCAAAACACTAGCGATTAAAGCGCAAACTCAACTAAAGTGCAGTAAATTAGAGTGTAATAATCGACTAAAATATGCAATTATAGCCTATCATTAACACCCCACACTTACATCATTGCTCGTCCTCGAGCAATCAAACTATACTTTTTTTTATAGACACGACCTTTTTAAACAATTCTCCTAACGCAGCACACCAAGAGTATTTAAAATAGACTAAGCACAAAAGCGTAACATCTTCACCTCAAGATTTGACTCACAAGTGCCACGCATTATTCACAACTCACCTACTTACTCTAACATAGAGGTCACTGACATTACCTTTCCTTCATGAATCAAGTGCCCTCATAACACAAGAGAGTAGTTCCACACAATAAAATTTAAGAACACTTAGGAACTCAAGATAGAAAGAATTCACTCACTCTCAGAAATAACATTCATATGCCACAAAAGATGCACCATAAGCTTGCCCGTAGTGTGCTACTCCACTAATCGAGCTCATTCAATCTTGGATCAATTAGGACTTTATTTGGTTGTAATGTAGGCTACGGGACGGGTAAGATATATTTAGATATAAAAGTGACTACACCTCCCTAAGCACTTTAATACATACATTTTAACATTTAAACCTCATACTTATGTCAAACCAAAATTCCACCTTCACATCAATGTAAATTACCCCATTCTTCTTTAAGCACACTTACGTCAAGAGCCACCACTTATCAAGAATTTTTTTTTTCACAAAAATCCAACTATATTTTTTTCAATTCAAGTGGCTCTTCCTTTTTCAAAACAGTGCACCTTTCTCCTTATTCAATTAGTTCCACTCAAAAGCCAAACCAACCACCCCACACTTTAACATTTACAAAGTTCATAACAATTCAAGTGCTCGTGAGAGGTGAAAAGGTTCAAATAGATGGTTAATTCAAACAAATGGGTAAGGCTTGTAATGTGGTTACCAAAGAAAAAGGATTATAGGCTCAAAGAGGTTAACTACGATACATAACAATTAGGTGGGTAAAATATACATATCTGGCTCAATAAGAAAACGCCTATATCACTTCCAAGACTGAACAACACTACTATTTCGCTTTGCAAACACACGGGGCAAGTTCTAGGCATCAAATGCAATGCACAGAATAACACCAAACCTCACACACACATGGCACATAACTCACTCAGGATTGGATTCATCAAGACACTCTAGTCAAAGCAGTTAAGCAAATTTAAAATCATACAATTTAAGGTACTTATACAAGAATAAAAATCTGAGCCTAAGCGTCACAACCAAAGTACTCACTATTCTCAAGGCATAACAAAGTCAAGAGATATTGCTTCAATTCAAAACACAACACAATGGCTACTATTCCCTAAAAAAAACTAACTACACCCGGTTCAAATAAAACCCTTGGAAAAGAACCGCGGCACAAAGAAAAGCCAAGGGGGAATTGCTACACTACCTAACAAAAAAATCTTTTTTTTTCTTTAGACTTAAATCCCTCAAGAAAATTGTCTAATAGATCCATCATCGGGAAAAGTCCAATCTTTTAAAAAAAACTATTTAATTAAACTAATACAGCTAAAGTAGCATGAAAAGTCACCCAGACAATCTCATCACCCCACACTTAAAATTGTGCATTGTCCCCAATGCACACCACAATTAATAGAAGGGTAAAAGAGACTCCCTGGTAGGCCAAAGGCCGAAGCACTAACAACTCATGGGGTACTCAGACTTCTCCCAAGCTTGGTCCTTCGTGGGGGTACCTCACACTTAGTTCCAGCCATTTGGTTTGATGTTGCATCCTTCCAATACCTTTGCTTTCCATTCTCCTAAAAAAATAAAAAATTGACACTACAAAAATAATACAATTAAAAACCAATAAAAAATAAATAAAAGAAAGCAATAAAGGTGGGTTGCCTCCCAACAAGCGCTTGATTTAACGTCGCGGCACGACGCGAATCACTTTTTGCCTCCACCTCGAGCTTATGAATTGAACCCCAAGTTTTGCTTCAAGCTTATGATTATGCTCTTGGGGCGGTACAAATTCTTGCGAGCCAAAAATTAGATAAAATCTTATGCACTTGTTGGCTCTCGACCGAGGAGTGTCACCTTGCCTAGAC
>NC_031989.1:7070055-7131735 GCF_001879085.1 Nicotiana attenuata
GGCAAGGGAACACAATTAAACAATTAAATCCCGGCAAGGGTACAACATCAATAATCTCAACGTCCCGGCAAGGGAAAATAATCAATAAACAACAATATCCCGGCAAGGGAACAATTTAAATACTCTTTCTCTTCCTTTCACTTTTATTTCATATCTCACTTTGCCACTTGAGCCAATGCTCCAAAGGGTTCAACCATTTCATATACGTTCACAATTGAAATGTAACTTGAGCCAATGCTCCTCGTTGTTCACAGGTCACAATTTCCTTTCACAAGCTTTTCACAACAAATAGGAATCATCACCAAGGCAAGAGAAATGCAACGAATCAAGTTATTCACAATTTAAAGACTCACGGTCATGCTAGACACCAACGTATAGATACTCGTCACCATGCCTATACGCCGTACTCAACAAGAAGCATTTAGCAAATAAGACTCAAATCCTAGTCCCTCAAGCTAGGGTTAGACCAAACACTTACCTCAAACTTCCACGACTAAGTCAATCCTCAATAACCGCCTTTCCTCTCGAATTTGGCTCCAAAACAACCGTATCTATACAATTATGATTTCAATACATCAATAAATGCTAAAAAACACGAACCCAATGCCTAACTATAGCTTTTCCATCATATTTCCCAAAAACTCAAAAATCAACCCCGGGCCCGCTTGGTCAAAACACGAGGTTCGGACCAAAATCAAATCCCGCATTCACCCACGAGCCCGAATATATAATTTGTTTTCAAATTCGACCCCAAAACGAGGTCTAAATCAAGAAAAATCAAAAAGCCCTAACCCTACCCATTTCTCTAATTTCTACCCTTAATTACATGTTTTAGGCTTAGGAATTCATTAGATGTTGAAGAAAATGGAAGGAAACAAGCAAGGATTACTAACCCAAGAAGTCTTTGGTGAAGGATAGCTTCAATGGACGCCTAAGGACCTTGGAGGAGAAGGAGTTCGTGAATGTTTATGAAAATCCCGCAACAACACTGTTCTGGAATTAAAAATAAAAATGGGCGAAATTGCCTTTCGCGTTCGCGGCAGGCTGGTCGCGTTCGCGAAGGGTAGCACTTACTGACCATCGCATTCGCGAGCTGGGGAGTGCGAACGCATAGAGTAAAAGGCTGGGCTCCAGAAATTTGTTCTATGCGAATGCGTGGGCTGCCACGCGAACGCGATGAGGAAACAATGCAAGGCTACGCGAACGCGGTCACATGAATGCGAACACGAAGAGGAAAAGAAGACTGAGCCCTCAAGGTCAAATAACCCTACGTGAACGCCTGGGCTGGGACGCGAACGCGAAGAAGGGGAGAACTAAAGCCTCGCGAACGAGGGAGGAACAACGCGAACGCGAAGAAGAAACGGGGCCTGCAATTGAAGCAAAATATTCAATTTTTTCTAAGTCAAAAACTATTCCGAAACACTCCCGAGCCCTCGGGGATCCTAACCAAACACATGAACTCACTCAGCATCATCATACGAACTTAACCGTGCGATCAAATCGACTAAATAACATCATTATCAACAAATTAAACCTCAAATTCAATGCATTTTCCAAAACTTCATCAAGTTCCAAATTTAGGATTTCAAGTCCGAAACACGTCAAACGACGTCCGATTTCAACCACATTTCACAGGAAGGACATAAAAATATATAAGACCTGTACCGGGCGCCGGAACCAAAATACGGGCCCGATACCATCGCTTTCTAATCAAATTTCATTTCCAATTTCCTTAAACAATTTCAGAAAACAATTTTGCAAAAAAATTCATTTCTCGGGCTTGGGACCTCGGAATTCGATTCCGGGCATACACCCAAGTCCCATATTTTCCTACGGACCCTCCGGGACCGTCAAATTACGGGTCCGGGTCCGTTTACCTAAAATATTGACCAAAGTTAAATTTATTCATTTTAACATCAAAATTTAGCACTTTTCATAGAATTTCATACTTAAACTTTCCGGCTCCACCTCTAAAACAACCGTTCGTCCTCGAACTGACAGAAGAAAAAAGTACCTGAGTCGGAGAAAAGATGAGGATAATGGATCCGCATATCGGACTCGGACTCCCAGGTCGATGCCTCAGGAAGCTGACCTTTCCACTGAACACGAACAGAAGGGAAACTCTTTGATCTCAACTGACGAACTTGCCGGTCTAGAATAGCTACAGGCTCCTCCTCATAAGACAAGTCCTTGTCCAACTGGACAATGCTGAAATCTAACACGTGGGCTGGATCGCCGTGATACCTCCGAAGCATGGACACATGAAACACTAGATGCACGGCTGATAAGCTCGGCGGCAAAGCAAGTCTATAAGCCACCTCTCCCACTCGGTCAAGAATCTCAAACGGACCAATGAACCTAGGGCTAAGCTTGCCCTTCTTCCCAAATCTCATCACGCCTTTCATAGGCGACAGTCGGAGCAATACCCGCTCACCAACCATGAAAGCCACATCTCGAACCTTGCGGTCCGCATAGCTTTTTTGCCTGGACTGAGCTGAATGATGCTATCCTGAATGATCCTGACCTTGTCCAAGGCCTCCTGAACCAAATGTGTACCCAACAACCGAGCCTCTCCCGGCTCAAACTATCCAACTGGAGACCGACACCGCCTACCATATAAAGCCTCATAAGGAGCCATCTGGATACTCGACTGGTAGCTGTTGTCGTAGGCAAACTCCGCCAAAGGCAAAAGCTGATCCCACGAACCTCCAAAATCAAAGACACAAGCTCGGAGCATATCCTCCAAAATCTGAATAGCCCGCTCGGATTGTCCGTCCGTCTGGGGATGAAATGCTGTGCTCAACCCAACTCGCGTGCCTAACTCTCTCGCTGAACTGCTCTCCAGAAGCACGAGGTAAACTGCGTACTCCGGTCAAAAATGATAGATACGGGCACACCATGAAGACGAACAATCCCCCAAATGTAGATCTCAGCTAACCTCTCGGATGAATAGGAGACTGCCACAGGAATGAAATGCGTTGACTTCCTTCTCAAAGCATCGGCCACCACATTGGCCTTTCTCGGATGATTTAAAATGGTGATATCATAATCCTTCAACAACTCCAACTACCTTCTCTGCCTCAAATTCAACTCCTTTTGCTTGAACAAATACTGAAGACTCTTGTGATCCGTGAACACCTCACATGCCACGCCATACAGATAATGCCTCCAAATCTTCAATGCGTGAACTATGGCTGCCAACTCCAAATCATGAACCGGATAGTTCTTCTCATGAATCTTCAACTGCCTCGAAGCATAGGTAATGACCTTGCCATCCTGTATCAACACTGCTCCAAGCCCAATACGGGAAGAATCACAATAGACTGTATAAGGCCCTAAACCTGTGGGCAAAACCAACACTGGTGCCGTAGTCAGAGCTGTCTTGAGCTTCTCAAAGCTCGCCTCACACTCATCCGACCATCTGAACTGGGCACCCTTCTGGGTCAATCTGGTCATCGGGGTTGCAATGGATGAAAACCCCTCCACGAACCGTTGATAGTAGCCTGCCAACCCCAAGAAACTCCGGATCTCTGTAGCTGATGCTGGTCTAGGCCAGCTCTTGACTGCCTCTATCTTCTTTGGGTCCACCTGAATACCCTTTGCTGATACAACATGACCCAGAAATGCAACTGAACTCAGTCAGAACTCACACTTGGAGAACTTGGCATATAACTGACTATCCCTCAGAGTCTCAAGAACCACTCTAAGGTGCTGCTCGTGCTCCTCCTGGCTGCGGGAATATATCAATATATCATCAATGAAAACTATCACGAATGAGTCCAAATAAGGCCTGAACACTCGGTTCATCAAGTCCATGAAAGCTGCTAGGGCATTTGTCAACCCGAATGACATAACCAAGAATTCATAATGCCCGTACCGAGTGCGGAAAGCTGTCTTAGGGACATCGGATGCCCTAATCCTCAACTGATGGTAGCCAGATCGCAAATCAATCTTGGAAAATACCCTGGCACCCTGAAGCTGGTCGAACAAATCATCAATCCTCGGCAGTGGATACTTATTCTTGACCGTTACCTTGTTCAATTGCCGGTAATCAATACACATTCTCATTGACCCATCCTTCTTCTTGACAAATAACACCGGCGCTCCCCAAGGTGAAACACTGGGTCTAATGAAACCCTTCTCAAGCAAATCCTGCAACTGTTCCTTTAACTCCTTCAATCCGGTAGGGCCATACGATATGGCGGGATAGAAATGGGCTGAGTGCCCGGAACCAGATCAATGCAGAAATAAATATCCCTGTCGGGTGGCATACCCGGCAGGTCTGAGGGAAAAACATCAGGAAACTCACAAACAACGGGCACAGAATCAATAGAGGGGACCTCAGCACTGGAATCCCGAAAATAGGCTAAATATGCCAAACACCCCTTCTCGACCATACGCCGAGCCTTCACATACGATATAACACTGCGGGTAGAATGACCAGGAGTCCCTCTCCACTCTAAACGAGGCATACCCGGTAAAGCTAAGGTCACAGTCTTGGTATGACAGTCCAAGATAGCGTGATAGGGTGATAACCAGTCCATCCCCAATATAATATCGAAGTCAACCATGTCTAAGAGCAACAAATCTACACGACTCTCAAGACCCCCAATCACCACAATACAAGAACGATGGACTCGATCGACCATAATAGAATCACCCACCGGTGTAGACACATAAACAGGAACACTCAATGCATCACAAGGCATGACCAAGTACGGGGCAAAATAAGATGACACATACGAATACATAGACCCCAGATCAAATAACACTGAAGCATCTCTATCACAAACCAGAACCGTACCTGTAATAACTGCATCTGAAGCCTCTACCTCGGGCCTGGCCTGAAGAGCATAACATCGGGGCTGGGCCCCACCATCCTGGATCACATCTCTGGGTCGGCCTGCTGCTGGCTGGCCTCCACCTCTAGCGGCCTGGGCTCCACCTCTAGGACCTCTACCTCCACCTCTAGTACCTCTATCTCCACCCCTAGCTGGTTGGGCGGGCTATGGAACATCTGGTGCCTGTACCATGGCACGAGAACCCTGATGTTGAGAGCCACCTGGTGCACGAGGGCAATACCTAGCAATGTGCCTCGTGTCGCCACAAGTAAAGCAAGCCCTCGGCTGCTGGGGCTGACGACCCTGGAAACTCTGAAGCGGTGGTGCACTGATAGGTGCTGGTGGTGCACTGAAGGACTGCTGATCAGAAAACTGCGTCTGAGGACCACGACTACCCGAAGCACCGTGAGAAACCTCGAGCGCCGACTGAAAAGGCCTGGGAGGATGGCCTCTACCATATGAATCCCTGCCTCCAGACGAGGCACCATTGAATCTACCTGACTGACGGGGTTTCTTGTCTGCCCTGTGACCTCCCCCTAGTGACAATACCATCTCAATCCTCCGGGCCACATCTGGAGATGAATAGGCTGAATGAGTCCATCAATAAACCGTCTCACTCTCTCCCTCTCAGTGGGAAGTATAACAAGAGCATGGCGAGCCAAATCAATAAACCTGGTCTCGTACTGGGTGACAGTCATGGATCCCTGCTGAAGGCGCTCGAACTACCTCCGATAGGCCTCTCGTTGAGTAATGGTGAGAAACTTCTCCAGAAATAGCTGTGTGAACTGCTCCCAGGTCAAGGCTGGAGATCCTGCTGGTCTAGCTAAACAATAATCCCTCCACCAAGTCTTGGCGGATCCAGACAAGCGAAATGTAGCGAAATCAACCCCATTGGGTTCAACAATACCCATGTTCTGAAGAACCTTGTGGCAATTATCCAGATAATCCTGGGGATCCTCAGTAGATGCACCGCTGAATGTGGTAGTGAAGAGCTTGGTAAACCTGTCCAATCTCCACAAAGCATCGGCAGACATAGCTGCTCCATCACCGGCCTGGGCTAGCATGCTCGGCTGAGCTGCTCCAACCGGCTGAACTGCTGGAGTCTGAGTCTGGGGAGCTACCTGCTCTGGAGTGCGAGTAGCAGGAGTCTGGGCCCCTCCTCCAGCTTGAGAGACGGCTGGTGCCATAGGAAGCAATCCTGCTCGAGTAACACTCTCCATGAGACCCACCAATCGGACCAGAGCATCCTGAAGAACCGGGGTAGCAATAAACCCCTCTGGGACCTGAGATGGGCCCACCGAAGCTGCTATGGATGGGGCCAGGACTCCCTCGTCGAAGTCAACCTGAGGCTCCGCCACTGGTGCTGCTGCTCAGGGCTGAGCTCTGCCCCTACCTCGGCCCCTAACACGGCCTCGCCCTCTGCCCCTAGTGGGAGCTGCCTGGGGCTCGGACTGCTGATCAGAAGATGAGGAAGCACGTGTTCTCGCCATCTGTGAAAGAACAGAGTGGAAATTCAATTAACGTTGTGAAACCAAATCGCACGACGAGAAAGAACAAATGTGAAACTTTTCCTAACTCAGTAGCCTCTGGTGGATAAATACAGACATCTCCGTACTGATCCCTCAGACTCTACTAAGCTTGTCCGTGAGTTGTGAGACCTATGTAGCCTAGAGCTCTGATACCAACTTGTCACGACCCGGATTTCCCACCCTCGGGAGTCGTGATGGCGCCTACTAATGAGAGCTAGGCAAGCCAACCCTTAATTACCTTTGCCATTAACCAATTTACCTCTTTTAACAGTTATCAATAATATCATTAAAACAACGGAATAAAATAAATAAGCGAAAGTCTTAAATTAAAGAATCTGAACAACAATACGGAAAATCAACATAAACCTCTACCCAAGAACTGGTGTCACATACTCACGAACTACTAAGAGTGCTAAATACAACCGTTTGAACGAAAATATAATTGTTTGTCTCGAAATACATGAGATAACAGACTGAAATAAAAGATAGAAGAGACGTCGGGCCTGCGGACGCCTCCAAGGCTACCTCGGTGTCTCGCTGGACTGAAGGCTAACTCCCGCTCTAGTAAAGCTGCTGTCCAACACCTGGATCTGTGCAAAAGAGCACAAAGTGTAGTATCAGCACAACCGACCCCATATGCTGGTAAGTGCCTAGCCTAACCCCCGCGAAGTAGTGACGAGGCTAGACCGGACTACCACATAAACCTGTGCAGTTATATATATATATATATATATATATATATACAGCGGGATAATAACAAGAGGAAACATTTTAATTGGGAGGGGAACATGCTTCGGGGATAGCAGATAATACAGAATTTCAATAGATTAATAAGGAACATCAATAAATTAACTCTAACACGGATAAGGGAGATAAAAGCAGATTTCACTGTCAGTACACATCTCGTTGCAGGCGTGCAACCCGATCCCATTTCTCAATGTTTCCGTGGTAGGCATACCACCCGCTCCCATTTCATCATAACTCGTGGTAGGCATACCACCCGCTCCCATTTCATTAATATCTTGTGGTAGGCGTACCACCCGCTCCCATTTCAATCAATAACTTGTGGTAGGCGTACCACCCGCTCCCATTTCATCAATATCTTGTGGTAGGCGTACCACCCGCTCCCATTTCATCAATAACAAAATCATAATAAAGTTCCGGCAAGGAAGGCAATTGCAATAGAATAGTAATTTCCCGGCAAGGGAACAACAATATCAAAATAACCATCCCGACAAGGGAGAATCAGCTATAACCAAATCCTAGCTCAACTCTTACTCAGCTCGCTTAATACTGGTACTCAAACATAAATGAAGTCCACGAGAGTAAACTAATTCTATACTCAATATCAAGAGTCATCAATTTAAAGCATTCGAAGTGTCATTTAAGAACACAACAACTATCAATTTAAGACTCACGGTCATGCTTGACACCAACGTATAGATACTCGTCACCATGCCTATACGTCATACTCAACAAGAAGCAATTAACAAATAAGGATCAACTCCTAGTCCCTCAAGCTAGGGTTAGACCAAACACTTACCTCCATGCCCTGCACACCACTTAAGCCTCAAGTATAGCTTTACCCCGCGATTCCACCGCCAATTCGCTCGTATCTAATCACAAATTTCTCAATTACATTAATAAACACTTAATGAATCAACCCCAATGCATGAAAATGAGTTTTCCCAAGTTTTACCCAAAAAGTCAAAAATCACCCCCGGGCCACGTGGTCAAAACCCGAGGTTCGAACCAAAACCCGAGTACCCATTCCCCTAAGAACTCAAATATATAATTTGTTTTGAAATAGGACCTCAAATGGAGGACCAAATCCCCAATTTTGAAAAACCTAGGTTCTACCCAAAACACTCAATTTCCCCCATGAAAATCTTTGATTTTAAGTTGAAACCATGTTAAAAAATGTTAAGGAGTGAAGAAAATAAGTTAGAAATCACTTACCAACCTTTTGGAGAAGAAGGGCTGTTTGAAAAATCGCCTCTTATGTTTTAGGGTTTTGAAAAAATGAAAAATGACTGAAAATCCCGTGTATTTATACCCTTCTGACGCTCCCTGTGCGGACCGCACAAAAAGGACCGCGGCCGCACAGGACTCCCTGAAGACCTGCAGATCATAGCCCCGTGCGGGACGCACAAAGCCAACCGCGGCCACACAGCATCCACCGCGGACCGCTCAAAGGCGACCGCGGCTGCGCTGGCACCTCTGCGGCCGCACGCGATTCTTCGCGGACCGCGCAAGAGGGTTCAGAGACCTGCAATATTTCCTGAACCTGCAACATCTGATCTTTTAAGCTTAAGGCATCCTGGAACCCACTCGAAACTCACCCGAGCCCTCGGAACTCAAACCCAAGTACACACATAACCTCATAAACATCCTTCGGACTTATTCGTGCGATCAAATCGCCAAAATGACATCATAAACATCGAATCAAACCTCAAAATTCAAGAATTCTTTCAAGCTTCATAAAACATCAAATTTTCCAATTTAAGTCCGAATCATGTCAAACGACGTCCGTTTTCAACCAAATTTCACAGGAAGGACTTCAAACAGATATAAGACCTATACCGGGCGCCGGAACCAAAATACGGGCCCGATACTATCGCTTTCTAATCAGATTTCATTTCCAATTTTCCTTAAACAATTTCAGGAAACAATTTTACAAAAAAATTCATTTCTCGGGCTTGGGACCTCGGAATTCGATTCCGGGCATACGCCCAAGTCCCATATTTTCCTATGGACTCTCCGGGACTGTTAAATCACGGGTCCGGGTCCGTTTACCCAAAATATTGACCAAAGTTTAATTTATTCATTTTAACATCAAGATTTAGCACTTTTCATAGAATTTCATATTTAAACTTTCCGTCTACGCGTCCGGACTGCACACGCAAATCGAGGCAACTCTAAATGAGGTTTTCAAGGTCTCGAAAGCATAGAATGAGTAAGAAAACAGATGATGACCCTTTGGGTCGTCACAGGATTTGATTTATAACTTTTCCCTAAGACTTGCCTAGGTGTTGGACAAGGATCCTATAGACATGGTATCTATTGAATTCAGAAAGCAATGAAATAACAAGGTCTAAAATAAACTGGACACGTACTGGTTAAAAGGGAGTCAGGTCATTTAAAAGAAAGGCAAGTTTTAATGAGGGTTATAAGTTCTGCAACTGGCAGTACCCATTATTACTGATTTTAACTCCATATGTGAATGAAGTGGCTCAAATTTGATTAGGAGTTCCTATAGGCATGCTTTCTACGCGTAGTCAGTTTTGAACGTAATGTGAAGATGCAGAAGACTCGCTTTAAACTTATGGACATGATATCTAGGTGCTGAATTTTGTTTAAGACCTATGAACATGATATCTAATTGCAGTTGATTGTTAAGACCTATGAACATGATATTTAAGTGCAGAAATTGGTTTAAGACCTATGAACATGATATCTAGGTGCAATTGAATGTGCAGATTTGGATAATCCTGTAGGCATGATTTCTATTTGAATATAGTAGTCCTATGATCATGATTTCTATATGAAAATGGATATACAGAATTTAGAAGGACCTATAGGCATGATTTCTATATGCATTTGCATACGCAGATTTCCAAATACCTATAGACATGATTCCTAGATGCATGCAGATTTTAAAATACCTATAGGCATGATTTCTATATGCATATGCATAATTCAAAAATACCTATAGGCATGATTCCTAGATGCATACAGATTTTAAAATACCTATAGACATGGTATCTACCCTTTTGCATACATAGTTACCCGCCCTTTTTCACTAACCATCTCCAGCGGTTTATTACAAATTATTACAGCCCGAAAAAATAAAAATACATCAGAAAATATAAGTAAAAGTACAACCAAGGAGAGCCTGATTCAGACTTCATGTCTGAAATATGAGGTAAACCAACTCCAAGAGATCATGATCCAAAGCCTTTCTCCCATTTGAGTGTGTCAAAGTTCCCTAAGAGTCTTAAAGGAACTCCGGGCAATGCTTACACCCAAATGTATTATCAGATTGGGGATGAGTGCAGTGTGGAATGGCCAGCCCTCAAGTGTCCAAGTTCAGAGGGAACTCAAAGGGTCCCAAGGCAGGGCTCACAAGAGGGGGGCAGAACTTAAAGGCTAAGAAGGTGTGCAAGTGCAGATAAGAATGCTAAAAGGGAAAAGGAGAGGGAACCAGCTACAAATAAGTACACACAAGGGGTTCAGGGGAATAGGGAGATTGAAAGGAGCCTATTGCTTAGGCAAGGGCAGACTCTAGGCATGACCAGTAATGGAGAGTGCTAGCACACCTATAAGCTTGCCACAACACATGTTATTAGAGGCTAGGATCCCAGGGGATCAAATTTGATTCATGGACAATAACTTGCAGTATTGCCATGCCTAAAACCATAGCTTAAACACATAGGGGGATAGGGGTTTTGGATTCGTAGTAGAACAAGCAGAAAGAAATCAGTATGCTAGAATGAGTGTTGAACTATACATAAGCAGTAAACAGGGATACAAGAGCAGTAAATAAACACATTGTTGTGGTGCTAAAACTTAAATCAGGATATACCAGTTTCAAAGAAACAAATAGAGGGAAAGCAAGCAACAAGTCTTGTAATAGGCCACAGTATAAGCAAACAAGAGAGAATACTTTTGAGTGTAAATATAAGTTCAGAAAGACTATGAGTGATGATGTTTGTTAATGGAAGAGTCGTGTATTTATAGTGTGAAAAACAGGCAGAAATAAGGTAAGAAAAAATAATTATGGAACTGGGTATCAATTAAAACAATCAGTATAAGACTTCCTTTAATTAAGGAATTCAAACTTAAACGGTAATGAGCCAAAATTATTTAAGGAAAGAAATCAAATAAGCATATTGTGCAAAGTGGGCAATCAGGGGTAGATACATAGGAATTTATTTAAGGGAAGAATTTTGAAATACACGGTTAAAATAAAATAAGGTAAGAATCAATTAGTACACAGTAAATCAAGGAGTCAGGGGTTTGTAATTACTGGTCCATGAATAAGCCAAGTCAGAAAGGCTAAGGAAAGTTTACGACTCAAACCAAGTAACAGGAAAATCGGCAAACCAGGAGAGAAATCAATCAGACTTACACACAGGGAGTCTGAAATTAATCAAAATTTGAAAGCCATGTTAGAGGGAAGTTCAGCACATATAAAGAGCACACAAGTATGCTAGGCTGAATTTAGGGCAAAGAAAAACGTCATGCAATTGCAAAATAAGTAGTAGACCATAGGAACATGGTAGTCTTAGTAACTTAGCAATGTAGAAGAGAGATAGTATCAAATGGCATACAAAGGGTCCAGTAGAAGGACCTTAGAAAAGTTTAGCAGGGAATCAGAACCATGTAAAGAAACAAAGGTCGAAACAAAGTTTTTGAAGCCTAATCAAGTAGTAGATTTCAGAAACTCGAAATAGGTTCAAAGAGGTTAGGGTTTTAGAAATCGAACAAGTTCAGAGATGAAGATCAAACAAATCACATAGCCAATGGTCTCAAAACTCATATGAATCCCCAAATTTAGGGTTCTTACCATCAATCGAGTGCAGAGATGCAAGGACAAGTAATCAAAGAGAAAGAAACTAACGAAACAAGTTCAGAGGTCTCAGAAAGGAACTGAGACCTTTAACATGCTCTTTCAGTAGCAGAAACTCATGAGAAGCATAGTAAAAGAACAACATGCAAACACAGTAGAAGGACTCATAAGAACATGGTAGAAGAAACATATAGGAAACGCATTAGAAGAACTAGTAAGAACACAGTAGGAGAAACATATAAAGGCACATAGTAGAAGAAACACTCAAAAGAAAAAGAAAATTAGAGAAACATCTAAATAACTCAAAACCCTAAATCGGAATAAAGGTTTTGAAAGCATAGTTTTTGAAAGAAATCTTGAGAAACCGTTTAAAAGCTCAGTGAAAACACGGATCTAGAATGGATCTAAAGAAATCAGAAGAACCTCAAAAGCTAGGGTTTCAGAGGAACCCAAATGGTGAGAAAAGCTTGGAAAGTCGTTGATCTAAACAGGAGGAGTCGAGGTCAGGCTCGAACAGCCATGGCTTGCCGGAGCAAGGCCGGAAATGGCCGTAGAACTCGAATCGAACGGAGGTCTGGGCCAAGCTTCTTCGTGGTTAGGCCTTGAAAGTTAGTAACCAAGCGCGTAGGAGCCATAGAAGGCTGGTAGGCGGTGAGACCACCATGGATTCAGGCAAAGAGGTGGCCGGAGAAGGCGAGTGAAGCTCATCTGAGCGGAGGGGAAGGGGGAAGGTTCTAGAGAGAACCAGAGATAGAGAGATAGAGATGAGAGTCGGTTGAGTGAGGAATGAGAGGGGTTTGGGGGGGGGGGGTCGTTTGGTTTAATTTGGTAAGAACAAATCTGGACTGTTGATCAAAATTGATCAACGGCCAAGATTTAATCAAATTGGTTCGGGTAGATTTAGCAATTGGGCTTAGGTCTTTGGGCTGGTGTAATTAGATGATTTGGGCTGGCTTAATTGGGTTGGGGTCTGTTTGATTTAGGCTAAGTTTGAAAGCCAGATTTGGCTATAAGTTAAACATCCCTTTTTCCCATTTAATTTATAGCAAATAGTAAATAAATTTCTGAAAACAAATTGAAAGTACTACAATGAATTATAGTATATAATTAACAATTTAAAAATAAAGTATCCCATTTTATAAACATGAGACAAATTTAAACCTAAAATGGCTAATATTGCAATTATGCAATTTTATCCTTAAAAATACTAAATAAATTTGTAAAAATATTTGAAAAATATCTTAACTATATTTTAGTATAAATACGAGAATCCAATAAACGGATCACCAAAAATGATAATTTTGGGGACAATTATTGGGTTTCTCTTGATAAAATAGGGCAATAAATTGATTTAAAATCTTTGAAAAAAAAATTAAGAAAAATAATGAAACCTTAGGATATGCTTATATATGCATATATAGACTATTTTTAAGGTATTTTGCATATTTAAAAATACAGAGAAAAATTGGGTATCAACAGCGGGCCAGCCCTCCGGCCTTAAAATGGCCAGCCTAACCCAACCCTAAGAGGGTCGCGGGCTAGGGCGGGGCGGCCCTTCTATTTTTTTAGAAAAAAATATTTCTCCAAATATTTAGATATTTTTTCATGGTATAATCTCTTGATCATCTGAATGACTTCTGTTAATTAAGAGTGTACAAGACTCTTGATATTTGAGAAGTAATCTCGGAATTGAAATGTAAATTCTCTATATCTCTAGCTCTTTTTTTTAATGCTACATGAATATTTTTTAGTACTTTTCTTTCACTTTCCTTAGGTTCGGGAATTGCTTCAATAAGTTTATATATTAAGGTTTTTTAATTTATGTTTAACATTATTTATCGATTTCATTATTATAGTCCATAAATTTTATAAATTCACGAAATTTGCTAGTATTGTCACATTTCTTGGTCTATTAATTAAAACTTGACCTTTTTCTGAAAAAATATTATTGGCCACATAAAACTTTCTTAGTTCGTTGTTAATTAAGCAAAAGAAAAACTTATCTTGCCATACTACATGCATATCAAAAATACAAATTCTAGTTGATTTGGAAGGGTAAATGAGCAATCTAAGATTGGAAAATGGGGATTATATATATTTAGTTTTTACTTTTTTAAATATTTAAATTTGAATATAATTAATTTTTGGTCCTTGGACCGACCCAGGCTCAGCCTCGGTCAAGCCTCAAGGGCCAGCGGGCTGACTTGAGCCGGGCTTATAAGCCTTAGTTTTAAATGGGCTTAGAATATCCCAACCCAGCCTTACCCAAGTAGCGGGGTAGGTTGGGCTGGCCTCACGGGCCAAGCCCATTTTGACGGCTCTACCCATAGTTCTTACGCAAATGATGTGTTGAGTTTCCTAATAAGCTTTGTTGACCCTCATAATTTTATAACAAATGAATAATAAGTTCTACCCACTCGTAATAATTAAAAATTGAGAGTAACTCTAATAACGAGCCATAGTATTGCATATTATTTAATTGGACATCGTAAGAGTGAATTTTATTTGAACATTTAAAAAAAACAGATAGCCAAAATTTGTATCGTCATTTTCCATTGGTCTTCGTGTCTTGAGTTCTATATCTCTTAAATTTGAAAGTAATTTTCTAATTAATCTTGAAGGAACACTATTTTAAATTACAGTATTAAAATAGCAATTTTGTAATTATTTTACATGAAGGTTTGAAATTTTCTAAGTTAGAATTGGAGTACACTTTGGTGTTATCAGACTCTGAGTGGTGTTTCCGGACCTTGGATAAATTCATTTTATTGATTGAAACTGGTGTGTGAAGTTTGGTAGTGATCTACAATGTCTAAGTGAGCTAAAGAAGTGTCGAAATTTTCATAAAGCACTATCTTTTAGTGGTAATTAGCTATCTATAGATACCATTTGCTATATTACGGATTGTAGATACGTTTTCTGTTGTTATAATATGTATTAGATGTATTTAAGCTACTGTATTCATGAATACAGTAGCAAAAATAGGCGTGAATCAGGGAAGTCCAGCTAATCAGTTATTGTATTCGAGTGTATTCGACTGTATTCACGGCGTGAAACATGGGATTATAGCTGGACATATTATTATATTCGACTATATTCACGGCGTGAAACAGGGGATTACACTGTTTTTAAACAGAAAGTGAATCAATTAACATAATAGACTCGTTATATAACTCAACAAACTCAATTATAACACACAAAATTTGTATTTCCAGTTATAAAAAAGATTCTCAATCGAAAAATACCCCAAAATATAGCAATCTTCAGAGAAATTATATAATACATCTGAATACATAAATTATATTAATTAAAAAAAAACATATGAATACATTCATGGCATATAGCGAGACAGTGAATACAATGAAATACATAGAATACAACGGGATACATTGAAATACAATAAAAAAAGACAGTGAAAACAATGAAATACACGGAATACAGCGAGATACATTGAATTAGAATCAAAAAAAAGACAATGAATACAGTGAAATACATGAAAATACAGCGTGATACGTTGAAAAAATATTGAAATATATTAACAGGAAATCAAGTTGCTCAGCCCCAAACTCCGCCGTCTTTGTTCAAGAACAAACCCTAATTTCCGGCGAATCCGCCGTCGAGCAAAAACCCTGAATCTCACTGTTCCCACGCCGTCGACGATCGGATGCTTCATCTCCTTTGGATTCAATTTCGGTTGCAGAAATTACTAACACTGCTTGGTCTATTCTCAATAATCCGGTTATCTACTTCTAAACCGACGATGAGTAAACCGGTAGATATCGCCGCAACTGCCACGTCTCAGTAATTCATGTTTATGTGCAATAGCATTAATGCAATTTCAGATCGAGATTTTGTGCTGGAGCTTCTTTCTGCTAATTCCATCACTGCCGTCCATCTCTCTCGCCTGGGCGAAGAATGGGTATTAAGGGCATCTGAAGAATTTGGCTTCTTGACCCCTAGTGATTCTATTTCCACTTGAAGCAGTATAATGCCTCAAGAGAAGAACCCAGACCCAATGGAGCTTGTTCGTGGAAAATCTGCTCGATAAACATTAGCAAAATTATCGTTTGTGATTGATGGTAGGTGATGTGGGTGAGAGGAATTTTGGATTTAGCATCGTGTGGGGGAAGAGAATGCCATGTATAAAAGTAGAGAGAAAAAGAAAATAGTGTAACTGAATAGAGTATTTAGTGGCTTAGGGGTAGGAGGTAACCCAAATTGGATATTTTGCTATAAACATTAAAAGATATCTATAGAATATAATTTTTTTTAATCACCATGTGCCTAATTATATTATCTCCAAAGCACCCGGTAATTGAGTATTGAGATTACTTTACCTGGTTATATCTACAACTTTATCGATGCATAACATATATGGTAAATGATGTACTTTTGTACAGGATCAAGTTGACTTTTACTACTGCCGCACTATGCACTTCTAATTCATCTGTCAACAACTCAAAAGGTACACTGTTTACTTCTCCTAGACATTACCACTCAACAACATATCTCTACCATTTGGAGCTGTGTTAAAGAAATATGTCTCAAATGTATGCCATTTGTTCTCATTTGTCTTTCTCCTAGAGTATTTTACTATTTTTCTAACTTTGCGTTAACTAAAATATTCGATATACTGTATAATTTTCAGATTGTACTATTCTATAGTATTAATTTAACAAAAGTATAAATTATTGTAAACAGGAATGTCTAGAAACATAGATACTCTGAATTTACATCAGGAGGCTAAAAGGAATGCGGAAGAACAAATTGCTGATAGAAATTTGCACCGTCGTACTAGATATGCAAAAATGTCACCCGAAAAAAATAATTATTTTTGTCTCAACTACGAGATAAAAGAGCTAAATCGAAAAAACAAACACTCCTTCAACAGTAAGTAATATAATAGTCTCATCTCTCGAAGTTGATAGCCAACCTCGAAAGCAAAGTGCTCTTACAATTACGAATCCTTCATTACACCTTCAAGAAGGTTAGTAAACCGTATTTTTATCTTCCTTTTCTGAAATATTTCTGTATAAATTATAATATTTGTTTATACGAATAATGTCTTGTGCAAATTCTCTAATTGTAGTGTCTATAGGCTTTTTTATAATTTGGATTTGTTCTCATTTGTCTATTTCTTACAGTATTTTACCCTTCTTCTAACTTTGCATTAACTTAAATATTTGGTATGATATGTGAATTTCAGAATACACTATTCTATAGTATTAATTTAACAAAAGTATAAACTATTCTAAGCAGGAACAACTGGAGACATAAATAATGTGAATTAATTACATTAGAAGGCTAAAAGGAATGCGGAAGAACGAACTGCTAATAGAAATTTACGTCGTCGTACTAGATATGCACAAATGTCACCTGGAAAAAAAAATAATTGTTTTTGTCCCAACTACGAGACAAAAAAGTTGAATCGAAAAAACAAAGACTCCTTCAACATTCAAGTAATACTGTCTCATCTCTGGAAGTTGATAGCGGACATCAAAAGGGAAGCGCTCTTACAATTACCTTCGTTACACCTCCAGGAAAGTTAGTAAATTGTATTGTTATCTTCCTTTTACGAAATATTCCTGTATAAATTATAATATTTGTTCATATGAATGATGTCTTGTGGGTATCTATAAGTAGACTTATATGTTTAAATTAATCTACTAAGCAGGATCATCTGGAAACATAAATTATGTAAATTTACCTCAAAAAGTTAAAAGGAATGCTGAAGAACGAATTGATGATAGAAATTTGCATCGTCGTACTAGATATGCGCAAATGTCACCTGAGAGAAAATAATTATTTTTGTCCCAACTGCGAGATAAAAGAGCTGAATCGATAAAACAAAGAGTCCTTCAACACTCAAGTAATACGGTCTCATCTCTAGAAGTTGATAGCCGACCTCAAAAGCGAAGCGGCCTTACAATTACCAATCCTTTGCTGCACCTTCAAGAAGGTTAGTAAATTGTATCGATATCTTCCTTTTATGAAATATTTTTGTATAAATTATAATATTTTTCATATATACATGTTTAAATTAATCTACTCTCATTGAAGTTATTTCGCATATAGGTCACGTTTCTGTAGCTACAAATTAAATACGTGACTTGCTTCGAACAAAGGAAAACGTATAGTTGACTATTTCTCTATCTTTGAAATAGGTCAGTCCATAAATATTAATTTAAATATTCCAACAATATAAATTTTCTAATTATTTAATCATATGTAAACATTGACTATTCCAATACCAGGATCAACATCAGGTACATATGATGATGATGCTGCAGCAAACACTTTAACTTCAAAAGTTACTTCAAAGAGAGGTATGTATCTATCTACTAAAGTAATAATTTATATATTAATACTTCTATATGTGACATAATTGTTATTTACCATGTACAGGTAGAAGTCAATCTACAAAATGATAATCTAATGCCAAAAAGTTACATACATTTAAAGAAAGTTCCAAATTGTAAATTTTGTGGAGCAAAACGGTTTCAGTATGAACCACCACTTTTTGTTGTGATAATGGATCAATTAAATTGATCTCACATCAAATGCCTGAAGAGTTACGAAATTTGTTTTTAGGTGACACCGAAGAATCTAGACATTTTCGTACTTACAGTAGAACCAACAATAATATGTTTGCATTTACTTCGCTTGGAGTAAATTATGATAGAGAATTAGCAAAGAGAAACCGTGTCATCTATACATTTAGAGTTCAGGGACAAATGTACCACTTCATCGATGATTTGGTACCTTCAGGAGCAACAGGAAAAAATTTACAGTTATATTTCTACGACAATGAAAATGAGCTAACAAATCGAATGGCCTTATAGGAAAAATTAATGAAACAGTTATCAGGAAACTCATGGATATACTAAAGGTCAATCCTTATTCCGCTTTTCTGAGATCATTAACAGATGTTCCAAATTTATCTAAATTTTACATTGCACTTAAATCAAATTCTAGCTTAGACCAACGAACATATATTTACCAACTGCATCTGAAGTTGGTGCAATATGGATAGAAGACCAAACAAATGACAGAATTTTCACACCACATATTCGGATATACACTCACAGTAATAGAAGCCAGTTGATAAATTATTATTATGGATGTTATGATCCATTACAATACCCATTATTATTCCCATATGGTCAAAATGGATGGCATTATGATATTAAAAAAATATATATAGTTATTCAAATTACCAAGTATACTGTGAATGTGAACAACTGCCAAGTATAAAAAACATAACTTCAATCGATGGGTTGCTTGATATGGAATCTGAAGTTTTATCAAAAGGAAAAAAGAAAAGAGAAACGGTTTCTTGCCGTGAATATTATTGTTACAAAATTCAAATAAGAGACAATGAATCGAATGAAACTTTACATTCTGGAAGGGTGTTTCAACAGTACATTGTTGACCAATATATAAAACTTGAGACACAAAGATTAGATTTTATTTTACTTAATCAAGATTTATTCAAAGTTGAAGTACTACAAGGGATTATTGATCTTTTAAGACAAGGAGAAAGAGATGCTTCAAATAATGGAAAAAAAAATATTTCTTCCTGGTAGTTTTATAGGAGGTCCAAAAGACATGCGTCGAAGATATATGGATGCTATTGCATTGGTACAACGTTTTGAAAATCCCGACAAATTTTTAACAATGACTTGCAATCCTTCTTGGCCTGAAATACTAGAACATTTGTTGCCAACATATGAGGTCCAAAATAGACCGATTTAATATGTAGAGTATTTAGAGCAAAAGTAGAGGAACTTAAAGCAAATATTCAAAAAAAAATATTTTTGGAAAGGTTGCAGCTTTTATGTAAACTATCGAGCTTCAGAAATGCTGTCTTCCGTATGCTTATTTCCTTATTATACTCAAAGATAGATACAAATTACTCACTCCAAAAGATTATGATAAAATTATTCGTGCTGAATTACCTGATCGCAGCACAGACCCTGATCTATATAAACTTGTAATTAAACACATGATCCGTGGACCTTGTGGCTATTTAAATCCTACAAACTCTTGCATGGAAAAGAAGGGAAAGTGTAAGTTTAAACATCCAAAAGAAATTATTGAACAAACAACAAAAGTTCCTCTTTATCGAAGACGAAAAATAACACCAGTCGAAGTTAAAGGACGCAAAATTGATAATTCTTGGGTTGTTCTATACAATCCATATTTACTCGGTAAGTTCAATTGTCATATCAATGTTGAAATATGTTCTGATATAAAAGTTGTCAAATATATTTACAAATATATTTGTAAAGGACACGACAAAATTGCTTTTTCTGTGCATGGTAATGATACAAATGCAAAAATAAATGAAATTAAAGAATACCAATCCGCAAGATGGTTTTCCCCACCAAAGGCCGCATGGCGTTTGTATAGATTTTCCATAAATGAAATGGCTCCAACTGTTTGCCAACTTCAGCTACATCTTGAAGGAAACAATTTATATCTTTCAAAAGTAACTAAAGTGTGAATCAAATAATAAACAATTCAATGGCTAACAAAACAATGTTAACTGAATTATTTACAATGAACAAGACTAACAAAGATGCTATAAATCTCAATTTACTGTATAAAGAGTTCCCTAAATATTTTGTGTCGTCATCAACTGACAAAATGTGGTCACGTCGAAAACAACGTCCAGCTATTGGACGTATTGTAACATGTCATTCGACAGAAGGAGAAAGATATTATCTTAGATTACTTCTAATGAACGTAAGAGGACCCAAATCATATGAAGATCTTCTTAAAGTGAATGGGACATTTAGAGAGCTGCGGAAAAAAGGGGCTTATTACATTCTGATAACAGTTTAATTGAGTGTATGTCTGAAGTAGTGTCACGACCCGGATTTTCCACCCTCGGGGGTCGTGATGGCGCCAACTCGTAAAAGCTAGGCAAGCCACAAATCATAAACTCCTAACTCTTTCATTTTAAATTCTTCTTACCAATCATAACAACAAGCGTTAAATATTAGAATAACAGCAGAAATATGAAATTAAAGCGGAAGACTTAAATTAAATAAACTGAACAATAATGCGAAAATCATCATATGCCTCTACCCAAGAACTGGTGTCACAACATTCACGGACTACTAAGAGTACTAAATACAACAGTTTGAAGGAAAAATAACACTGTTTGTCTCGAAACATGAGATAACAGAATGAAATGTAAGATAGAGGAGACGCCGGGCCTGCGGACGCCTGCAAGGCTACCTCGGTGTCTCGGTGGACTGAAGGAAGACTCCTGAACTACTGCTGCTGTCCGGTACCTGGATCTGTGCAAAAGAGCACAAGTATCAGCACAACCGACCCCATGTGCTGGTAAGTGCCTAGCCTAACCCCGGCGAAGTAGTGACGAGGCTAGATCGGACTACCACATAAACTTGTGCAGTTATATTTACATATACATCGGAACAGAGATACAGAGATAATCAACCAATATAGGAGGGGGAGCATGCAGTGGGGAAGATAGCAACATTTGATTAAAAGTCATCAAGTAATGAAAGAGGCAATATAACTCAAACATCAATAAGGAATCAGAAATCAACAAGTGCACGGCATCACCCTTCGTGCTTTTACTCTCGTCCTCACCAAGCAATGATATAATAAACACGTGCACGGCATCACCCTTCGTGCTTTAACACTCTTTCCACACCAAAGCAAATATATAATAAATTGTGCACGGCATCACCCTTCGTGCTATTACTCTTTTTCCTCATATATAATCAATAGAATCGGCACGGAATGGTACATCGTGCGGCACGGCATCACCCTTCGTGCTTTACACTCTTTCCTCACAATAAACAAACAATGCACGGCATCGCCCTTCATGCTTTAACACTCTTCCTCACCCAAACAACAATCACAAACAAGGGGCAAGGGGATAAACAAAATAAGAATAGAAATCCCGGCAAGGGAACACAGTTAAACAATTAAATCCCGGCAAGGGTACAACATCAATAATCTCAACATCCCGGCAAGGGAAAATAATCAACAAGCATCAATGTCCCGGCAAGGGAACAATTTAATCATTCTTTCTCTTTCTTTCACTTTTGTTTCATAACTCACTTTACCACTTGAGCCAATGCTCCAAAGGGTTCAATCATCTCATATGCTTTCACAATTGTAATATAACTTGAGCCATTGCTCCTCGATGTTCAAAGGACCCAATTTCCTTCCACAAGATTTTCACAACAATTAGGAACCATCACCAAGTCATGAAAGATACAACGAAAGTAAGTATTCACAATTTAAAGACTCACGGTCATGCTAGACACCAACGTATAGATACTCGTCACCATGCCTATACGTCGTAATCCAAATTACCACATAGCAAATAGGACTCAACTCCTAATCCCTCAAGCTAAGGTTAGACCAAACACTTACCTCAATGCCTTGAACACAACTCAAGCCTCAAGTATAGCTTTACCCCGTAATTCCACCGCCAATTCGCTTGTATTGAATCACAAATTACTCAATTACATTAATAAACACTAAATGAATCAACCCCAATGCATGAAAATGAGTTTTCCAAAAGTTTTACCCAAAAAGTCAAAAATCGCCCTGTAATATCCCGCACATTCGGATTAGGTATGAATGAGTTAAAGGAGTAGTAAGGTTATATTTTGGACATATGAAGTCCTATCGTGATGATTATGGGTGAAAATAGTTGTTTAAAAATCAAGATGGAAAGAGAGGTGCATAAGATTTGACAAAATCGACTAAGTTTGCAGAAGGTCTATATTCCATCAAGTTTTAGTGAAAATGTGTAAAGAATTGGGGAAAACTCAAAGCATGAAAGTTGTAGTCCTTTGAAATATCTTTCCAACGATATATTATGGAGCCCCAACGGATCTCTGTGCAAAAGGTTATGTGCGTTTTACGGAACAGTACACGCATGCGCGCCCAGTAGCGCGGCCGCGCTAATTTTGAGGCAGTGTTACTGCCATTTAGCGCGGTCAGTAGCGCGGGCAAGCCTCCAGTAGCGCGGGCATGCTAGTGGGGGTCGTTTTAAAGCTATATTTCGTCCCCCACAGCCCCAAAACATAAAAACTTGCTCTAGAAAGGGGAACTCTCAAAAACCTAACTCCTTAAGGGTCCTTCCACCATCCAAGGTAAGTTCTAATGGTGATTCAAAGTTAATTTCAATTTCCCAACATCTTATTAACATGGGTAAACCCTCCATATCATTAGATATTTGATTGGGACATCATTGTTGAGAGAAGGAAGCCTAGAACTCGAAATTCAAGGGTTTGAACTTCAAAAAGGTAATGTCTTCACCCTCTAATTGATTATAGCATTGGTTTAATGATTTTAAACCCTAGTTCATGAGATATGAGTTGATGGGTTTGATAGAAAAGCATGACCAATTATAGGTTTGGCTTGTTGATTGTGGATTATTGGTTAAATGTGTTGTTTATCTTATGGGTGAAGAAGAATGACATTCATTATAACCGTTTGAGACTTTAGAATTTATCTAGGATCAAGAGAATGGCTTGTTGGGTGTAGAAACACCATTAATAAGGACCATGAATCTTTATGTCACCAAGTGTTTGAGAAAATGTTTAAGTGACTAAAACATGAGAATTTATGCTAATATGGAATCCCTTTGACTTGTATTACTATAGATTAAAGTTGAAAGGTTTGGCGAGGGTTGTATTACACTCAAGAGCAGGAAGTTAAGGTATGTGAGGCTAACTCTCTATGTTTGGGAATTTTAATGATTCTCCCTACACTACGTTTCTTTTACGACGTATCAATTGCCTCAGAAATATAGTTAAGCCTAGTTCCTTGAATAGTTGTAGAACTTCTATTCCCTAGCTTCATAACTCGTTCATGACTTTCATTCTGAACATTGTGAGCTCAGTTCGTATTCAATATAGACTTGGGTTTGATTCCCCAAAGTCTCAGTATAGCTTACTCAGCATGTCATAAACAGTTGCAGTTTCAATGTTCATAACCAGTTCAAGAATACATGTCTCATTCTAGTTCTATTCAGTATTCCAGTATTATGTAATTCAGTAGAATTCAGTATTCCAGCATTATGTAACTCAGTATGATTCAGTATTCCAGTATAATGTAACTCAGTGTGATCCAGTATTCCAGTATCATATAACTCAGCGTGATTCAGTATTTCACTACTATGTATTGCAGTATGGTTCTCAGTTCCTGATTTTAAATCCCTGAATGTTGAACACCTATATTTGGGCCTGAGGCCGCAGCTAATTCTTTATGCATCTTTGGGCCTGAGGCCGCAGTTTATGCTTTATGCATTTTGGACCTGAGGTCGCAGTTATGTATACGTATACTTGGGCCCGAGGCCGCAGCTTGTGCACATATATGTATATATATTGGGCCTGAGGCCACCGTTTAATATTCAGATAAACAGGTTGTTCATCATTCAGAAGAGGGAGTATTCATATCATTACTTTCAATTATCAGTTCAGTTATCAGGTATCAGTTATCTTTTCAGTTATCAGTTATCTTTCGGTTATCAGCTTAGTTTCAGTTTCAGCATTATAATTCTTTCTTTCAGTTGCTTTACATACCAGTACAATTCAAATGTACTGACGTCCCTTTTGCCCGGGGCCTGCATCTCACGATGCAGGTAATGATTTACAGGTTGAAGATTCAGAGCGCTAGGATTCTCGTACCAGTTGTTGGGTGATCCCCAGTTCTTTCGTGGCATTATCATTACTTTACAGCCTTTCAGTATTTACAGATAGTTAGTGCTTTCAGTACTTCAATAGAGGCTTTATAGACTAGAGTAACAGTTAGACAGAGTCTCAGGCTTTTCATGTTAAGCCATGTTGGCTACAAATATATTTCAGAATTGTATTAGTATTTCCGCACTTTGATTTATATCATCCAGACTTTCAGTATATCAGCATGTGTTAGTTTATCTTCCGCATTCAGTATGTTATGATACCACATGTTGATTCAGCTGGCCAGTTGGTTCGCTCGGTCACATGTAGTCAAGCACCGAGTGTCGTGTTACGTCCAGGCCTAGGTTCGGGGCGTGACAAAGCTTGGTATCAGAGCACTAGGTTCAAGTGTCCTAGGGAGTCTATGAAGCCGTGTCCAGTGGAGTTTCCTTTTTATGTGTGTGCCGGCCACTCATATAAATGGTTAACTACCAAGACATTCAGGATTGTCTCACCTCTTTCTACTCTAGATCGTGCCATGAAGCTTAGAGCAATAGTTAACTTTCTCTTCCTATCGAATTCCAAACGTATTGGATGCCCAAGCGACGCGCAGGAGAAACCTAAGGTCCTAGAGAGGATAATTGCCCATTGGGGTATAATTATGGAGTACAGCTTGGTAAATATGAGACTTGAGAGGACGTTAAAAGTGTGATGCAATGGATAGTAGTACATATTAGAGCATAACTTTATCAGAAAGTACAAAAGCAGTTATTACGTTTTATGGTCATCAGTTTTACTCAGCTACCAGTTATACAGTCTTTCAGTTAGCATGTTTATGGATATTCAGTATGCCAGTTATTAGTTATTCAGCTACCAGATCTCCAATTTTCAGTGTATCAAAATTTCTATAGACTTGTGAGTATACATTGATGCATATGGATGCTCAAAGAGAATGTAAGTAACAGTGATTATAGCAAAATCTTCGCATGTTTTAGGGATTAAGACCCAAGACTCACTGGATGGTGCATAAAGTGATTTATCAGATATGTATGGCAGTGTATCCGTATGTCAGACCCCACGGTGTATCAGGTTAAGAATTCAACCGCATCGGGCATAGGATTGATCACTATAGTTTTGGACAGAAAAGAGCCTAAGGAAAATGTAGCTAAGAATAATATGATGTACGAAATGAGAACCAAGAGCAGGCAACATTGAATTTTAGGGAATGATTTTATGTCGTTTAGATTTATTCAAATTAGAACTAGAAAGTACCATGTTAGTGAATTTATATACGAAGTGGCTATTATTGTGAGATAAAAGATATGACAGTTCCCCTTGATATGACTATGTGTTTAGGTTGGAGGTTTATAGTCTGAAGTGGTTTTGAAGTGTATAAAAAGCTTGGGGTTAGATATTCCAATTTTGTTAAGACAAATGAACTTTCCCTAAGTGCGATTCATGTGCATAGTTCAAAAAGAATGATAGCGCGCGGCAAAAGAATATGATCAGATGGTGAGGGAAGTTAGGAGTAACCTTATGCTTCACTTTAGTTATTCAAAGCAGGAGAAGAAAATATGATGCTAGAAGATGGTTAGTGAAGGGATAGTAAGTAAGTTTTGAGTAGATACAGTGAATTAGCAATTTTAGCAGAGCTAGTAAAGGTAAGATTTGATCCACTTAGCCAGGTTATCTCTAGTGTGTGGATGGCAGTTTGAAATACCGAACGTATGTGTTAGAACCCAAAGAGTTTAAGTTAAACCCGAAGTACAGCGATAGTGGAAAAAAAATCAGCTAGGCAGTAAGAGAACCAACTACAAAAGAATAGCCTTTAGGAATTATCGAAATGTGGTTTCTCCAGGATTGACAGTGTGAGCAGAGTTAAATTATTAAGAGTGTGTATGATATTTGTGAATACATTAGCCTTCCGTTATGTGAATAATTTAGTTTTCCCTAGTAAGAAAGATTTCTAAGAAGTAAGTTGGAAGATGAGTCGTCATTGACATAGAGTGCAAAGAATTGCAGAAAATAAGGAAAGTTATTTGGATCCCAACAAAAAGAGAAGGATCCACATGTATAAGACCTTTGGTCTAAGGGGGTGATGTGAAAACCATCAGTAAGTGCAGTTAGATATCTGAAAACTCGAATAGTAGCATGGGATATGAAAAAGGAAATTAGTTCGGTAATGAGGGAAAATTGTATAATTACCACAAGGATTATGTCTAGCATGTGTAAGAAAAACAAAGTGAGTAGAATGATCACCGATTTTAGTCATTGATGATAAAGTGATCACAGAAAAGCTATAAAACCATACCTATTTATGTGTCACGAGGGTAGTGCCATTGCACGAGACTCTAGTCTTCGGAGTACTGGTCAAAGACTTAGGTCACAATAATTCTATAAGGGTTTTCAGGAAATTCTTAAAAAGATAAAGTGTGGGAAGTATAACTCATGATCGAGGTAGATAAGAGAACTCTGGTAAAAGAAGTTCACTAGCCAAGATAGGAGTTCGACTTCGGGATCTAAAGATGACGGAGTTGTTGTCTAGAACAGGACTTGTTCCCCCTTAGTAGCCGTTGAGAAGGAGAAACAACTTGATGATCCCTACGTATTGCAGTTGAAGAGGAGATTCACAAGTATAAGATGATGGCTTTTGAATAAGGGGGAGATGATAGGACTTTGAGGTACTAGGACAGATTGTGTGTCCCAGTAGATGGACTTAAAGAGGGAAGATCATGTTAGAAGCCCATAATTCTAGGTATTCTTTCCATCCAGGTTCCCAAATATGCATCATGACCAAGAGATTTATCGGTTGAACGACACGAAAAAGAACGTCGTAAACTTTATGGCCAGGCAGAGCATTTTATTTAAACAATTGAGGATATGTCCTTGATGTTAAGAGTAATTGGGATGATCACATACCTCTCATTGACCTTGCTAATAATAACCTACCATTCTAGTATCAAGATGGCACTGCGAGAAACTCTGTATGGGAGAAGATGTAGATCGCCAATTGGTTGGTTCAAGTTGGTGATTGGGTGTTTCTGAAAGTTTCGCCTATGAAAGGCATTATGAGATTTGGGAAGAAGGAAAAGCACAGTCCCAAATATATCAGTCATATAGAATCTTGCGAAGGATCGGTCAATTAGCTTATGAGTTAGAGTTGCCACCAGAATTAGTGGGGGTACATCCAGTATTTCACGTGTTATGTTATAACATTAAAGTTTCCAGCACTCAGATATTCATGCCAGTTCAGTACTCAGATACTCATGTCAGTTCAGTAGTCAGATACTCATTCCAGTTCAGTACTCAGATACTCATGTCAGTTCAGTAGTCAGATACTCATTCCAGTTCAGTACTCAGACACTCATGTCAGTTCAATACTCAGATATTCAAGTCAGTTCAGTACTCAGCTACTCATGTCAGTCCAATACTTAGATATTCATGCCAGCTTAGTACTCTGATATTGATGTTAGTTCAATTCTCAAATATCCGTGCCATTTCAATATTCGAATATCCATGTTATTTCTGTATTCAAGTATCCATGGCAAACCAATATTCAGTCAATGCAGCAGTCATTAAGTTCAGTATATCGACAGTTCAGTAATCATGTATTCATTCAGTTTAGTATACAAGGGTTAATGAGAGTTCATGTTTGCACCAGACTCGTTTAAGGTCCGGAGTTAGCAGAAGTTACAGTCAAGACAATCATTCGAGGACGAATGATTCCACGGGGGAGATAATGTAACATCCCGCACATTCGGATTAGGTATGAATGAGTTAAAGGAGTAGTAAGGTTATATTTTGGACATATGAAGTCCTATCGGGATGATTATGAGTGAAAATAGTTGTTTAAAAATCAAGATGGAAAGAGAGGTGCATAAGATTAGACAAAATCGACTAAGTTTGCAGAAGGTCTATATTCCATCAAGGTTTAGTAAAAATGTGTAAGGAATTGGGGAAAACTCAAAGCATGAAAGTTATAGGCCTTTGAAATAGCTTTCCAACTATATATTATAGAGCCCCAACGGATCTCTGTACAAAAAGTTATGTGCGTGTTACGGAACAGTACGCGCATGCACGCCCAGTAGCGCGGCCGCGCTAGTTTTGAGGCAGTGTTACTGCCATTTAGCGCGGTCAGTAGCGCGGGCAAGCCTCCAGTAGCGCGGGCACGCTAGTGGGGGGTCGTTTTAAAGCTATATTTCGTCCCCCACAACCCCAAAACATAAAAACTTGCTCTAGAAAGGGGAACACTCAAAAACCTAACTCCTTATGGGTCCTTCCACCACCCAAGGTAAGTTCTAATGGTGATTCTAAGTTAATTTCAATTTTCCAACATCTTATTAACATGGGTAACCCTCCATATCATTAGATATTCGATTGGGACATCATTATTGAGAGAAGGAAGCTTAGAACTCGAAATTCAAGGGTTTGAACTTCAAAAAGGTAATGTCTTCACCCTCTAATTGATTATAGCATTGGTTTAATGATTTTAAACCCCAGTTCATGAGATATGAGTTGATGGGTTTGATAGAAAGCACGAACAATTATAGGGTTGGCTTGTTGATTGTGAATTATTGGTTAAAGGTGTTGTTTATCTTATGGGTGAAGAAGAATGACATTCATTATAACCGTTTGAGACTTTAGAATTTATCTAGTATCAAGAGAATGGCTTGTTGGGTGTAGAAACACCATTAATAAGGACCATGAAGCTTTATGTCACCAAGTGTTTGAGAAAATGTTTAAGTGACTAAAACATGAGAATTTATGCTAATATGGAATCCCTTTGACTTGTATTGATATAGATTGAAGTTGAAAGGTTTGGCAAATGTTGTATTATGCTCAAGAGCAGGAAGTTGAGGTATGTGAGGCTAACTCTCTATGTTTGGGAATTTTAATGATTCTCCTTACACTACGTTTCTTTTTCGACGTATCAATTGCCTCAGAAATATAGTTAAGCCTAGTTCCTTGAATAGTTGTAGAACTTCTATTCCCTAGCTTCATAACTCGTTCATGACTTTCATTCTGAACGTTGTGAGCTCAGTTCGTATTCAATATAGACTTGGGTTTGATTCCCCAAAGTCTCAGTATAGCTTACTCAGCATGTCATAAACAGTTGCAATTTCAATGTTCATAACCAGTTCAAGAATACATGTCTCATTCTAGTCCTATTCAGTATTCCAGTATTATGTAATTCAGTAGAATTCAGTATTCCAGCATTATGTAACTCAGTATGATTCAGTATTCCAGTATAATGTAACTCAGTGTGATCTAGTATTCCAGTATCATATAACTCAGCGTGATTCAGTATTTCACTATTATGTATTGCAGTATGGTTCTCAGTTCCTGATTTTAAATCCCTGAATGTTGAACACCTATATTTGGGCCTGAGGCCGCAGCTAATGCTTTATGCATCTTTGGGCCTGAGGCCGCAGTTTATGCTTTATGCATTTTGGACCTGAGGTCGCAATTATGTATACGTATACTTGGGCCCGAGGCCGCAGATTGTGCACATATATGTATACATATTGGGCCTTAGGCCGCAGTTTAATATTCAGATAAACAGGTTGTTCATCATTCAGAAGAGGGAGTATTCATATCATTACTTTCAATTATCAGTTCAGTTATCAGTTATCAGTTATCTTTTCAGTTATCAGTTCAGTTATCAGTTATCAGTTATCTTTCGGTTATCAGCTTAGTTTCAGTTTCAGCATTATAATTCTTTCTTTCAGTTGCTTTACATACCAGTACAATTCAAATGTACTGACGTCCCTTTTGCCCGGGGCCTGCATCTCACGATGCAGGTAATGATTTACAGGTTGAAGATTCAGAGTGCTAGGATTCTCGTACCAGCTGTTTGGTGATCCCCAGTTCTTTCGGGGCATTATCATTACTTTACAGCCTTTCAGTATTTACAGATAGTTAGTGCTTTCAGTACTTCAATAGAGGCTTTATAGACTAGAGTAACAGTTAGACAGAGTCTTAGGCTTTTCATGTTAAGCCATATTAGCTACAAATATATTTCAGAATTGTATTAGTATTTCCGCACTTTGATTTATATCATCCAGACTTTCAGTATATCAGCATGTGTTAGTTTATCTTCCGCATTCAGTATGTTATGATACCACATGTTGATTCAGCCAGCCAGTTGGTTCGCTCGGTCACATGTAGTCAGGCACCGAGTGCCGTGTTACGTCCAGGCCCAGGTTCGGGGCGTGACACGCCCCCGGGCCTACGTGGTCAAAACTCGAGGTTCGAACCAAAACCCGATTACCCATTCCCCCACGAACTCAAATATATAATTTGTTTTGAAATCAGACCTCAAATTGAGGTCCAAATCCCCAATTTTTAAAAAACCTAGGTTCTACCCAAAACACCCAATTTCCCCCATGAAAATCTTTGATTTTAGGTTGAAATCATGTTAAAAGATGTAAATGATTGAAAGAAATGAGTAAAAACTAACTTACAATTGATTTGGAAGAAGATTTGTTCTTGGAAAATCGCCCAAAGGAGTTATGTTTTGAAAATGGTGTGAAAAATGACTTATAATCGGTTAAGTATAAAAAATTGCAGGTCTGTGATATGGGAAATGCGAACAGGGGTTCGCAATTGCGAACCCCGACCTGCTAATGTGGGAATTACGAAGATTTAGTTCGCATTTGCGAACACTGACGGAGTCCTTGACTTTCGCATTTGCGAAAATTCCATCGCATTTGTGATACCTCAGCTTCCCAGCCAGCATCGCATTTGCGAGAGGCTGGTCGCAATTGCGAAGTCGCTTTTGAGATGGTGAGGTCGCATTTGCGACTCAGGATGCCATCCCCACTTCCGCATTTGCGAGTTATATGTCGCATTTGCGAGCTCGCAATTGCGAGCCTGGCATCGTAAATGCGAAGCCTGCAGGTCAGTTCATACCAGCAAATTTCAAGTTCAAAAATGCACCCCGTGGCCTATCCAAAACTCACCCGAGCCCTCGGGGCTCCAAACCAAATATACACACAACCTCAAAAACATCCTACGAACTTATTCGTGCGATCAAATTGCCAAAATAACATCATAAACATCGAATTAAACCTCAAAATCCAAGAATTCTTTCAAACTTCATAAAACATCAAATTTTCCAATTTAGGTCTGAATCACGTCAAACGCGTCCGTTTTCAACCAAATTTCACAGGAATTACTTAAAGCATATATAAGACCTGTACCGGGCGCCGGAACCAAAATACGGGCCCGATACCAACACGTTCCAATCAAATATCATTTCAATTTTTCCTTAACAATTTCAGAAAAACAATTTCTTTTAAAAATTCATTTCTCGGGCTCGGGACCTCGGAATTCGATTCCGGGCATACGCCCGAGTCCCATATTTTCCTACGGACCCTCCGGGATCGTCAAATCACGGGCCCGGGTCCGTTTACCCAAAATGTTGACCAAAGTCGAATTTATTCATTTTAACATCAAAATTTAGCATTTTTCACAGAATTTCACATTTAAGCTTTCCGGCTACGCGCTCGGACTGCGCACGCAAATCGAGGCGATTTCTAAATAAGGTTTTCAAGGCATTGGAGACACAGAATTCAATTAAAACAGGTGATGACCCTTTGGGTCGTCACATTCTCCACCTCTAAAACAATCGTTCGTCCTCGAACGGACAGAAGAAGGAAGTACCTGAGTCGGGGAAAAGATGAGGATAACGGCTCCGCATATCGGACTCGGACTCCCAGGTCGATGCCTCAGGAGGCTGACCTCTCCACTGAACACGAACAGAAGGGAAAATCTTGGATCTCAACTGACGAACCTGCTGGTCTAGAATGGCTACCGGCTCCTCCTCATAAGACAAGTCCTTATCCAACTGGAAAGTGCTGAAATCTAACACGTGGGCTGGGTCGCCGTGATACCTCCGAAGCATGGACACATGAAACACTGGAGGTACGGCTGATAAGCTCGGCGGCAAAGCAAGTCTATAAGCCACTTCTCCCACTCGATCAAGAATCTCAAACGGACCAATGAACCTAGGGCTAAGCTTGCCCTTCTTCCCAAAACTCATCACGCCCTTCATAGGCAACACTCGGAGCAATACCCGCTCACCAACCATAAAAGCCACATATTGAACCTTGCAGTCTGCATAGCTCTTTTGCCTGGACTGAGCTGAACGAAGCCTATCCTGATGATCCTGACCTTGTCCAAGGCCTCCTGAACCAGATCCGTACCCAACAACCGAGCCTCTCCCGGCTCAAACCATCCAACCGGAGACCGACACCGCCTACCATATAAGGCCTCATAAGGAGCCATCTGGATGCTCGACTGGTAGCTACTATTGTAGGCAAACTCAGCTAAAGGCAAGAACTGATCCCACGAACCTCCAAAATATATAACACAAGCTCGGAGCATATCCTCCAAAATCTGAATAATCCGCTCGGACTGACCGTCCATCTAGGGATGAAATGCTGTGCTCAACTCAACCCATGTGCCCAACTCTCGATGGACTGCTCTCTAGAAGCGCGAGGTAAACTACGTTCCCTGGTTGAATAGAGTACCGGGAGATATGGGCCTCCTCCAAAATCAACTCTCGGAGCCCGTCCACATTAGGCACACATACTCGACCCTGCAATCTCATAACTCCATCATCATCTAAGGTAACATGCCTGGCACCTCCGCGCTGCACTGTGTCTCTAAGGACACACAAATAAGGATCATCATACTGCCAATCACGGATACGCTCCAATAATGAAGAACGAGCGACCGTGCAAGCTAACACACGACTAGGCTCCGAAACATCCAGCCTCACGAACTAATTGGCTAAGGCCTGAACATCCAAAGCAAGCGGCCTCTCACCGACCGGAATATAAGCAAGACTGCCCATACTGGCTGACTTCCTACTCAATGCATCGGCCACCATATTGGCCTTCCCCGGATGATATAGAATGGTGATATCATAATCCTTCAACAACTTCAACCACCTCCTCTGCCTCAAATTCAATTCCTTTTGCTTGAACAAGTACTGAAGACTCTTGTGATCCGTGAACACCTCACATGCCATGCCATACAGATAATGCCTCCAAATCTTCAATGCGTGAACTATGGCTGCCAACTCCAAATCATGAACCGGATAGTTCTTCTCATGAATCTTCAATTGCCTCGAAGCATAGGCAATGACTTTGCAATCCTGCATCAACACTGCTCCAAGCCCAACACGGGAAGCATCACAATAGACTGTATAAGGCCCTGAACCTGTGGGCAAAACCAACACCGGTGTCGTAGTCAGAGCTGTCTTGAGCTTCTGAAAGCTCGCCTCACACTCATCCAACCATCTGAACTGGGCACCCTTCTGGGTCAATCTGTTCATCGGGGCTGCAATAGATGAAAACCCCTCCACGAACCGACGATAGTAGCCTGCCAACCCCAAGAAACTCCGAATCTCTGTAGCTGATGCTGGTCTAGGCTAGTTCTTAACTGCCTCAATCTTCTTTGGGTCTACCTGAATACCCTCTACTGATACTACATGACCCAAAAATACAACTGAACCCAACCAGAATTCACACTTCGAGAACTTAGCATATAACCGACTATCCCTCAGAATTTGAAGAACCACTCTAAGGTGCTGCTCGTGCTCCTCCTGGCTGCAGGAGTATATCAATATATCATCAATGAAAACTATCACGAATGAGTCCAAATAAGGCTTGAACACTCGGTTCATCAAGCCCATGAAAGCTGCTGGGGCATTTGTCAACCCGAATGACATAACCAATAACTCATAATGCCCGTACCGAGTGCGGAAGGCTGTCTTAGGGACATCGGATGCCCTAATCCTCAACTGATGGTAGCCAAATCGCAAGTCAATCTTGGAAAGTACTCTGGCACCCTGAAGTTGGTCGAGCAAATCACCAATCCTCGGCAGCGGATACTTATTCTTGATTGTTACCTTATTCGATTGCCGGTAATCAATACACATTCTCATTGACCCATCCTTCTTCTTGACAAAGCTGCTCAGGGCTGAGCTCCTCCCCTGCCTCGGCCTCTAGCACGGCCTCGGCCTCGCCCTCTGCCCCTCGTGGGAGCTGCCTGGGGCTCAGACTGTTGATCGGTAGATGAGGAAGCACGTGTTATTGCCATCTGCGAAAGAACAGAGTAAAAATTCAATTAGCGTTGAGAAACCAAACCGCACGACAAGAAAGAACAAATGTGAAACTTTTCCTAACACTGTAGCCTCTGGGGGATAAATACAGACGTCTCTGTACCGATCCCTCAGACTCTACTAAGCTTGTCCGTGAGTTGTGAGACCTATGTAACCTAGAGCTCTGATAGCAACTTGTCACGACCCGGATTTCCCACCCTCAGGGATCGTGATGGCGCCTACTCGTAAAAGCTAGGCAAGCCACAAATCATAAACTCCTAACTCTTTCATTTTAAATTCTTCTTACCAATCATAACAACAAGAGTTCAATATTAGAATAACAGCGGAAATATTAAATTAAAGCGGAAGACTTAAATTAAATAAACTGAACAATAATGCGGAAATCATCATATGCCTCTACCCAAGAACTGGTGTCACAACATCCACGGACTACTAAGAGTACTAAATACAACAGTTTGAAGGAAAAATAACACTGTTTGTTCCAAAACATGAGATAACAGAATGAAATGTAAGATAGAGGAGACGCCGGGCCTGCGGACGCCTGCAAGGCTACCTCGGTGTCTCGGTGGACTGAAGGAAGACTCCCGAACTACTGCTGCTGTCCGGTACCTGGATCTGTGCAAAAGAGCACAGAGTGTAGTATCAGCACAACCGACCCCATGTGCTGGTAAGTGCCTAGCCTAACCCCGGCGAAGTAGTGACGAGGCTAGATCGGACTACCACATAAACCTTTGCAGTTATATTTACATTTACAGCGGAACAGAGATACAGAGATAATCAACCAATATGGGAGGGGGAGCATGCTGTAGGGAAGATAGCAACATTTGACTAAAAGTCATCAAGCAACGAAAGAGCCAATATAACTCAAACATCAATAAGGAATCAGAAATCAACAAGTGAACGGCATCACCCTTCGTGCTTTTACTCTCGTCCTCACCAAGCAATGATATAATAAAAACGTGCAAGGCATCACCCTTCGTGCTTCAACACTCTTTCCTCACCAAAGCAAATATATAATAAAATGTGCACGGCATCACCCTTCGTGCTTTTACTCTCTTTCCTCACATATAATCAATAGAATCGGCACGGAATGGTACATCGTGCGGCACGGCATCACCCTTCGTGCTTTACACTCTTTCCTCACAATAAACAAATAATGCACGGCATCACCCTTCGTGCTTTAACACTCTTCCTCACCCAAACAACAATCACAAACAAGGGGCAAGGGGATAAACAAAATAAGAATAGAAATCCCGGCAAGGGAACACAGTTAAACAATTAAATCCCGGAAAGGGTACAACATCAATAATCTCAACATCCTGGCAAGGGAAAATAATCAACAAGCATCAATGTCCCAGCAAGGGAACAATTTAATCATTCTTTCTCTTTCTTTCACTTTTGTTTCATAACTCACTTTACCACTTGAACCAATGCTCCAAAGGGTTCAATCATCTCATATGCTTTCACAATTGTAATATAACTTGAGCCATTGCTCCTCGATGTTCAAAGGACACAATTTCCTTCCACAAGCTTTTCACAACAATTAGGAATCATCACCAAGTCATGAAAGATACAACAGAAGCATGTATTCATAATTTAAAGACTCACAGTCATGCTAGACACAAACGTATAGATACTCGTCACCATGTCTATACGTCCTACTCGACAATTAACACATAGCAAATAGGACTCAACTCCCAATCCCTCAAGCTAAGGTTAGACCAAACACTTACCTCAATGCCTTGAACACAACTCAAGCCTCAAGTATAGCTTTACCCCGTAATTCCACCGCCAATTTGCTCGTATCTAATCATAAATTACTTAATTACATTAATAAACACTAAATGAATCAACCCCAATGCATGAAAATGAGTTTTCCAAATGTTTTACCCAAAAAGTCAAAAATCGCCTCTGGGCCCACGTGGTCAAAACCCGAGGTTCGAACCAAAACCCGATTACCCATTCCCCCACGAACTCAAATATATAATTTGTTTTGAAATCGGACCTCAAATTGAGGTCCAAATCCCCAATTTTTGAAAAACCTAGGTTCTACCCAAAACACCCAATTTTCCCCATGAAAATCTTTGATATTAGGTTGAAATCATGTTAAAAGATGTAAATGATTGAAAGAAATGAGTAAAAACTAACTTACAATTGATTTGGAAGAAGATTTGTTCTTGAAAAATCGCCCAATGGAGTTGTGTTTTGAAAATGGTGTGAAAAATGACTTAAAATCGGTTAAGTATAGAAAATTGCAGGTCTCTGATATGGGAAATGGGAACAGGGGTTCGCAATTGCGAACCCCGACCTGCTGATGTGGGAATTGCGAAGATTTAGTTCGCATTTGCGAACACTGACGGAGTCCTTGACTTTCGCATTTGCGAAAATTCCATCGCATTTGCGATACCTCAGCTTCCCAGCCATCATCGCATTTGCAAGAGGCTGGTCGCAATTGCGAAGTCGCTTTTGCGATGGTGAGGTCGCATTTGCGACTCAGGCTGCCATCCCCACTTCCGCATTTGCGAGCTCGCAATTGCAAGCGTTGCTTCGCAAATGCAAAGCCTGCAGGTCAGGTCATACCAACAAATTTCAACTTCAAAAATGCACCCCGTGGCCTATCCAAAACTCACCCGAGCCCTCGGAGCTCCAAACCAAATATACACACAACCTCAAAAATATCCTACGAACTTATTCGTGCGATCAAATCACCAAAATAACATCATAAACATCGAATTAAACCTCAAAATCCAAGAATTCTTTCAAACTTCATAAAACATCAAATTTTCCAATTTAGGTCCGAATCACGTCAAACGACGTCCGTTTTCAACCAAATTTCACAGGAAAGACTTAAAGCATATATAAGACCTGTACCGGGCGCCGGAACCAAAATACGGGCCCGATTCCAACACGTTCCAATCAAATATCATTTCAATTTTTCCTTAACAATTTCAGAAAAACAATTTCTTTTAAAAATTTATTTCTCGGGCTCGGGACCTCGGAATTCGATTCCGGGCATACGCCCGAGTCCCATATTTTCTTACGGACCCTCCAGGACCATCAAATCACGGGTCCGGATCCGTTTACCCAAAATGTTGACCAAAGTCAAATTTATTCATTTTAACATCAAAATTTAGCATTTTTCACAGAATTTCACATTTATGCTTTCCGGCTACACGCCCGGATTGCGCACGCAAATCAAGGTGATTTTAAATGAGATTTTCAAGGCCTCGGAGACACAGAATTCAATTAAAGCAGGTGATGACCCTTTGGGTCGTCACAAGCAGTGACCTATCAAATGCCTTGCAGTTTGAGATGCTTATTTGTGACATTATTAGTTTACTGTAGTCTTGCTAATCTAAAAGAACTTTGGAAAAAGTTTGAAGATTCTATGTCAGAAGATTTTAGAAAAATTCCCAATATGGGAAAAAAAGATATCCAGTATTCAGTTTTAAATCATATCAACGAAATTTTACTTTCAGTGGGGCATAATAGAAAAATTAAATTTATTTCCAAGAATATTACACCTTTCAGAATAATAACTGAGGCAAAAGATGTTCATTTTGAAAGAAATATAATAGTTAGTGAAGAAGATGCACTATTAGAAATAAAATTAAATACTGAACAAAAAAAAAAGGCATACAATATAATTCTTATCTAGAACTTTCAACGCCATATTCTTCACTTACCAACTGCAAATACGCAAAAGTGGTCAATTCTATTTTTGCCCTTAACAAAAGGGTTTGATGAATCATGAAGTCAGGATCCCAAGAGCTCTGATTGCAAGCACAAGGGCAACGTTAGTAACTTTTAATCTGAAAGTCAATTATTAAGGGAGTTGATCTAGTCTTATCAAACATTAAAAAGCTTTACACTCTATTCATGGTATGACCAACAAACTAATAGTAAAACTGCACGTGAGATAGAACCAACCTTCCATACAAATAGCACTAAACACCCTCAGGTCAAAGGTTCCAAAGTGGAAATGCCAAGCCTATAGCAGAACTAGAAAAGAGAATCATTATAAACTAAAAGAAGAATTATACTTAAACATGTTCTTCGAATTTTGAAAGAATAAAATGGAATGAAGCCAAAAATTGCAGAGCGCACATCATCACTAACGACCCCGTTACTCGTTCTAAGAGTTGTAGCCTCGTTCTCTCATTTCTGTTTTTTTATGTGTTGTTCAGCTGTATTGAGTTGTATTGAGTTGGTAGGTTTGGGTTCGGAGTAGTTTTGGAGTGAAATGATCACTTAGTCTCTTAGTTAGAAAGCTAAGTTAGAAAAGTCAATCGGAAGTTGACTTATGAGTAAACGAATTCGGATTTGGATTTTTATGATTCGATTAGCTTCCTTGGGTGATTTTAGAATTAGGAGTGTGTCCGGAATTTAGTTTGGAGGTCCGTGGTAGAATTAGGCTTGAATTGGCAAAAGTTGAAAGTTTAAAAAAATCTTAGGCTTGAATTCGAGGTTGATTTGGTGTTTTGGTGTTGTTTTGGGGTGTTACGGAGGTTCGACTAAGTTCGGGTAGTGATATATGACTTTTTGGAATTATTGGTTGAGGTCCCGACGGCCTCGGGTGAGTTTCGGATAAGTTTGGGTTGTGTTGCGCTCGTTTTCTTATGTTTCGACGCCGTTTCTTCGAACATAAATGATATCATATTGAACAAATGAGCTCCGATTTTGTTTTTGATTGATGCATTAGATCCGTATCGTAATTACGGACCCGTAGCAAAAAGAATCGTCGAATTTGGACATCGTATGAGGATTTTATGGTCATTTTACTAAAAATTAGGTTGCCAGATTTTTCAGAGTAATTACGAATTTGCCACTAGCAGCGTATTTAAAAATCTGCACTATTTGCAAATATTAAAACCTACATATCTCCTTCGTTATAAGGTCAAATTGAGTGATTCAAAAGCCTAACTTGACTAGGAATCCATTGGAGGCATAAAATACGAGTTTCGGGATCGTTTGGCTCGAGAAACGAGGCAGAATAGCTGGTAGAAAAATATACAAAACTAGGGTTTGTTCATTCGGTCATATTTTGAGTTGGGGAGCTCGGATTTGGGCGATTTTGGAGGCGATTTTCACCATATGGATTGGGGTAAGTGTTCTCTACTCGACTTTGATTATAATTTATGAATCCATCTTCGTTTTTGGGATTTGATTGATGATTTCAAAGTGAAATTGAGGGAGTTAGGGTTTGAGTTTTGGAGAGTTTTAAGTGAGGATTTGAGGGACCAAACGGAGTCCGATTTTGACAAATTTTATATGGTTAGACTCGGGAGAGGAAGAGGATTATTATTCTGCCATTTTTGACTGATTCCGAGATGTGGGCCCGGGGGCCGAGTTTTGGCCGATTTCGGATTTTTGGCATGTTTATGTAGTTTTTATTGTGTAATTCGATTCTTTAGACTATGTTGATAGTAGTATTCTGATTATGGTTAGATTCGAAGCTTTTGGAGACCGAGTCGAGGGACGAGGACATCCCGGAGTAGGATTTTACGCTGTTGAGGTAAGTAACAGTTTTAACTCTGGCTTTGAGGGTATAAACCGGGAAATTGATATCATATGATTGTTTGGTAGTGATACCCACGCTAGGTGACGGGCGTGTGGGTGTACACCGCGAGGGATTGAGACTTGGTCCGTCCCGTGAGGCCAGGCCTAAAAGCTATTATCTGTGGTTATGTGTTTACTTGTTGTTGAACTTGTTTGCCTTCATGTTAGAGATCATGTTTAGGCTTTATTCATGCTCACATTATTTGTACTTAGTCATAAGGATTATTGTACATATTTACCTCAGTCTCTATTATTTGCTAATATGCTGTGATACTTGATGTGGGCTGTGTGCCCTTATTTGTTGATGATGGTGAGGCTGGTGAGGTATATGGTTGAGTAAGGGCGGGGGCCTGGTTGTGAGGATATTAATACCATAGCGCGTGAGTTGTCCGCGTGGCACGTGAGTTGACCGTGCAGGTCCAGGTATTGATACCATAGCGCGTGAGTTGTCCGCGTAGCACGTGAGTTGACCGTGCGGATCCAGGTATTGATATGATGGCACGTGAGTTGTCCGTGCTTAGCGCTTGGGCTTTGGGAGCCCCTCCGGAGTCTGTACACACCCCCAGTGAACGCAGAGTGTTGAGTGTATTGAGTGTTGAGTGTTGAGTGCTGAGTGCGAGTGTTGAGTGATGGAGTGACATTGCTGTGAGGTTGCATTTACTTTTGTTGTTGCTGCATTTATCTGTTAAATTTCTTTGTGGCATTTATTGAGTTATGAAATTTTACTGTTTATTCCTGCTATTATTTTTAAAAATTATGGAAAAATAAATAATTGGACTCTTTTACTTAGCTNATAGACCTTCATAGGTATTGATCCCCACAAATCAGAATTTTTACCATAACCAAGTGCTTTCAACAAATTTTAATTAATAGCACTTCAAAGAAAACAAAACAAGCAACTAATTCATGCATCTCAATCTGACGTAAAGTATATGTGCATTAGAGACCAAATGAAAACCAACAGATTCGTTAGTGATTCTGACTTCTAGGCAATTTGTACAAGAGCTAAATCAAGCAGATGACCTTTCATGACCATTTCACCAACTTCTGAAAATTTTAACGAGAAGGAGCACATATTTAATCAATCTTGACCACGAGAAAATCACTTCGGTACATGGGATACCAAGTGACTGCTCACAAATGCAACAGATGTATAGTTTCGAGAATACGGAACTTAAAACTGCATTTTAACATGAAACAGGGATGCAAATTAACGCAAGCATCACATAGAAAACAACAAAGGCCGACGAATCAAAAACATGATAAATTAACACTAAGTCAATCACCCGTGAGTGAAGTTATAACTTAAACAACCCAATTTTCAATTTGCTCATATTCCAACATATCACCTAACAGAACCGGATGCCTAACGACAAAAACAGAATGTCAAATATTTGTCCTTAAACATTAATTGAGACTACAATCACAGTATCCGAGAGAATAGGGAATCACCACATTTCAATCACAATAACATTGCCGACAATAGAAAGAATGAGAAAATATGAACCTGAATTAAACTTTCGATTAACCTTGTTCAGAAGCCATTACAAGCAAATCCGGCGCCGGAATTCGTGCGTCCAGAAGCAAACGAACAAAAGAGCAATAGAAATTGATTCCGAACCAGCGAACTTGAACCTCACGAGCAGTCAACGATCCTCAGCTAATCTCCATGTATTTGGAACCCAAAGTCAGAGTGGAAACTTGATTTTTATGTATTTTCGATTTAGAGTCAAATTGAAACCAAGAAGAATTGAAACTTTTTTTGTTTATTTTCCTTCAGATCCATGAACGAGATAACAGAGTGAGAAGATTAGCCAGAAAATGGTGAAACAGTGGTGGTTCGGCGATGCTGTTCAACCATGGATGTCACCGGACTGCTACCAACAAAACCGAATGAGGAAAATAAAGAATCAGGTAGTTTCGGCCATGGCTGGTTGGGTTAAAGGATGAGGAAGACGAAGAATCAGGGGTGGGGGTCGTCTCTTGAGGTCTGTTGTTTTGAAAAAATTCGAAGAAGAAGAAGTTCAGGGGTCTTCTCCTAATGAATGCGGCGCTCCCCTTTTTTTATCCTCTCTATATGTTAGGTTAAGGAGAAAGATAAAGAGGGTAGGGTTAGGGTGTGGGTGTTGAGTCGGGTTGGGTCGACCCGGTTTGGGTTGGGTTGGGGGAAAACTTGGGCTTTTAAAATGGTTTGGCCCAATTCAAATCAAAACCAGCTTTTTTTCAGTTTTCTTTTCTTTTCTTTAATTAATTAAAAATCTAGATTAAATTCCTAAATCAATTCAAATTGTAAAATTAAGCTAATTATCTAACTATAGGTTTATAAAAATTAGTTGATCCTAAATTTAAAGAGAGAACTTAATAATCCAAAATTTAAAAGCTAAGAATGTAAAAGTGAGCCATTTTTGTGATTTTCACTTTAATAATTAATTAATAAATCCTAAAATGTAAACACAAACTCTAAATGCAATGCATGGTATTTTTTTGGTATTTTTGATTTTTAATGGAAATTAAATATCCACAAAATATGCACAAAAAATGCAAATAATTAACAAAAATCCTATAAAATTTCAAAAATTGGGAAAAATTATTTTCTGGTATTTTATGGGAGTAATTCATATAGGGCAAAAATCACGTGCTCACAGCTGCCCCTCTTTGCTCGAAAACACGAAGAGTTTTCGTGCAAAGATAAAGTGAGCGGATACGAGCGATTTTTGCCCGTTTGAATACTCCGTGTGAAGCATTTTTGAAAAGTTTGACAGCGCCCTGCTTCTGAGGTTGCCTACATATCCTTGGCTGAAAAGGAATCAGGTCAGTGCAGTTCAGAAATGAGTGAGATGATGGAGTTCGCCGAGGTGAAGAGCCGGTTGAGGTGCCGTTCCGCCAAGGTTCCGGTCCGCAGTCCTGTTATTAAATCAAAAATCAAAATATGAAAAAGACTAACTAAGCCTATCAACTATGAGTTACAAGATTCCTCTCTATAAGTCTTCTGAAGCTTGATCTTGAGTCTTGAATGGTTCTTCATGCAGACTTTAGATTTGAACCTTGGCACTTGTTAGCTGCAGGTGCTAGTTCATTCTTCTTCAACTTCTCGGACCAAGACCGGACATGTCGTGCTTGTGACCTCAAACATGTCTTGAGAAGCGCACATCTTTCATCAACTTCTATATTTGGATGCACTTATTGCCTTTCTCTCTTTTTTTTCCAGATCATGACTAACTTTGTTGATCATCTCGGACTGTTGACTCGCATTCTTCCCGCAAGCCTCTTTTGTTGCTGACTTGAATTGTATTCTGAAGTGTTCTGCCCTTTCTCCGAGTGATGCTTGACTGCTAAAACTTGAAATATATGCCTCTGTTCTCCAAGCGAGCTCCTAACTGCTTAAACTTGACATAAATGCCTCTGTTCTCCAGGCGGGCTCCTGATTGCTAAAACTTGAAATAAATGCCTCTGTTCTCCAGGCGGGCTCCTGATTGCTAAAACTTGAAATAAATGCCTCTGTTCTCCAGGCGGGCTCCTGATTGCTAAAACTTGAAAATAAATGCCTCTGTTCTCCAGGCGGGCTCCTGATTGCTAAAACTTGAAAATAAATGCCTTTGTTCTCCAGGCGGGCTCCTGATTACTAATACTTGAAATAAATGCCTCTGTTCTCCAGGCGGGCTCCTGATTTCAAAAATAGACAAACAACAAAAGAAAGAATTTTCTGCCCCAGTTTGGTGGCCGAGCGTATCATGTTACCAAACACTACTAAAAAATTTGAAAGCTAACATTTGAATTGTACTTCCCTTGTTCTCCAGGTGGGCGCCTGATTGCTGACACTTGAAATGTATTCCCTTGTTCTCCAGGTGGGCGCCTGATTGCTGAAATTCGAAATGCATTCCCTTGTTCTCCAGGTGGGCGCCTGATTGCTGAAATTTGAAATGTATTCCCTTGTTCTCCAGGCGGGCTCCTGATTGCTAAAACTTGAAATATATGCCTCTGTTCTCCAGGCGGGCTCCTGACTGCTGAAACTTGAAATGTATGCCTCCGTTCTGCAGNGAGTGTTGAGTGATGGAGTGACATTGCTGTGAGGTTGCATTTACTTTTGTTGTTGCTGCATTTATCTGTTAAATTTCTTTGTGGCATTTATTGAGTTATGAAATTTACTTGTTTATTCCTGCTATTATTTTTAAAATTATGGAAAATAAATAATTGGACTCTTTTACTTAGCTCGTCACTACTGCTCAGTTCCTTAGTTATTTCTGTTACTACTGAGGTGGTTGTACTCATACTACACCCTGCACTTTATGTGCAGATCCAGGTGAGTTCGTTAAGTTCAGGCCGACTATCTGTAGAGATTGCAAGGTAGCTGCCAGCGTCCGCAGGACCTCGTTACTCTTTTTGTCATTTTTTTCTTTTAGACAGTTATATATCTTAGTTCATAGTTTTAGACGCTCATGACTTAGTGACACCCCGATGTTTGGGACTCGTTTTCGTATTTTATATTATTTATATTTAGAGTTGGTTTAATTTATCAGGAATTATATTATTGGAAATATTTTATTAAATTCTTATAATCAAACTAGTAGTAATATTTTGGGAATAGGCTTGCCTTGTAACACGATAGGCGCCATCACGACCATGGTTAGATATTGGGTCGTGACAATCACTTCAAGAAGTATAGTTTTGGAAATTAAATATCATATTAAGGGGATCAGATTCTGAAGTCATTTAGGAGAACACATAAACAGACCTTAATAACTAACATGAATTAATACCAAGTGCTTTATCTTCTAATTGCACTGAGTGTTTTTCAGTATTGTAGGTTCAAGTTTCATCAGGGTCACATTTTTTGTTTAAATAAGCACTCCAGAGAAGAATTATCAAAAGAAGTATAACATAAAAATGATCATCCAAGTAACTTCTATGGTGCTTTGTACTTTGAGACTATTTAAAATGTATGATAGACTAATGATTGGGCTACATGGAGCTGAATTTGTGAAAAACAGGTTCGTGTCTAGGAGAAATAATCTAATGTCTTCAGGTTACAAAGAAATAACTCAAGATGATCTCAAGGTTATATGCTTATTTCTTTGAAACAATCTTTGCATCTGTCTGATAGATGTTCACAAGGATAGGAGTGTCTGCAATAAATAGTGCTCGATACTTGAAATATATGTTAGCAATCAATAATATTGATAGAAGAACAAACAACTAACAAAATTTTTACACCACATATTCGAATATACACTTACAGGAAAATTTCCAACATTTTTTAGTATGTGCGCAACCAAAGCTTACTGTGCAGAATGTTGTAACTCATTAGCGATCAGAACAAAGTACAGAGATATAGTTAGAGTTGTATCAAATAATTCCAAGTATTTTAGAACTATCAGGTCTGCTAAAATCTCTGGAAAAACATGTTTATTTTTTATAGGTAGGGATCAAAGAAACTAACATGTGCTAGGTAGGAACGATTTTCTGGTAATGGTTTTACATGAGACCCAAAATGAAATGATCAAGCAAGCCTTTTGGTGATGGTTTTAGTGCGCTTTTGATTTGCTTCTCCGCTGTTTACATCGTCTATTGATTCCTTCAGTGATGAGTGACGAGTGATGAACTCCTACGTTTTGATTTGCTCCATTATCCTTTGCTTGAATCATCTAATAGTAATGACTCGATGCAGGATATAAAAATATTTTATTAGGGATGTGATCAGTCATTAAGAAGTAAGGAGGGTGGTTATGGTGATTTTGAAAGTTTTAATCGCCTTAATATTTTAAATTTATAGGTAAAGTACTATGTCATTTTCTTCTATGTTGTATTAAAAAAATTTGTCTTAATCGTATGGGATAAATTATTGTGTATGAGACTCCAAAGATTGAAAAAATATTAATACTTACTCATTTTAAACCTCTTATTAATGGAACATATATTAGAGGCGGTATGTGAATCCTAACAGTATCAATTTACACCATAATCTGCTATTTGGCTCTGTTATTCCTTTAATATGGTGAAAATATCTAGGAAAGGATAATTCCACAACTGATGACATTAGCACTTTGGTTTACATTGGATTGACCCTTTACATTTTTTCCTATTTAATTTATGTCAAGTTGTAATTACATGCCTGATGATTAGCTACTCTCAATTACACGGACCACATATCATAGAGAACAATACAATCAGATCAAAACTTGCAACATTCTAAACGAACAATCTTTTACCAATTGCAACATTCTGAAATTTAATTTTTTAAATTTGCTGCTGGCCTAAATGTCTACCGAAAATGATTTAATTTTCATGGTAATAGATTCTAATTAAACATATTTATTACTGCATAATTTGGTGGCAGAATGTTTATAGTGTGTGCACCCAACAAAGATGGTAGTCATATCTATGTGGGTTGGGGTAAGGCATCAAACAACAAATACTTTGGATTAGCTGTATCATAAACCAAACCAATTGAGATGCTATAAACGTACCTTCTACTTTATACCTCCCTAATGTCTATTTTTTTCGCTCCTCTCAATTTCAATTTCTTTTAGTTGATTGGTGTTTAATTGCATTTTGAAGGTGATTCTCTAAAGCTTCTTCCTATGCTGTGGTAGTTGGGCAAAAAGTTGACAGTAAGCTGAGAGTTGGGGTGTACGAACAAGGGCAAAATAGTTACTTTACTTTATTCATTTTTCCAGAAGTGTGTACTACTTTCTGTAAACACGTGTCAAAGATGAGACATTTTATTTCATTTTACTCGGTAAAAAAATCATTTTACTCCACTGAGCATGACTCATTATTGACATATGAAATGCGCTATATATGTGCCGTTAAGGATAGCGCATGAATTTCATGCGCTTTATATAGAAATATTTCCCGTCCGTTTTTTCACCTATTTTGGTGTTTTGAGTCCCAAAACCATCATTTTGGTTCCGGACTCCATTATTGACTCTCACCTTCTTCTTCTACCTTCTCTAAGTCACAACTTCCATGGCAGCTGTATCTAACCTTCAGCATCGCTTTACTTCAAAGTCTCAGTCACTGCTTCGATCTTCTCTATTCGTTACTCTCAACCTCTTTCATTTGTTCACCCAATAAGTATTCTTGTGTTGGGGATTGTCCCTCTTCCCTATCAAATATTTTCTCTCCCCTTTATTCAATTATTTATTAGTACTAATTATAATTGGTTTCTCTAATTCTGCTTTTTCTGTGTTTAATTTTTGTTATATGTTTTATTCTAGGTCTTTCTCAATTTTCTAGGATTCTTTTGAGTTCTTATGGATGCTTATTCGGCATGTTCAACTTTAAGGGTAAGGTTATGGATATATAAGTGGTGTCTGATTCTTCATATGCATCTTTTCTTATCAATATTGTGAATCTAATTTCAGAACTACCAGTATCATGGTGTTTCCTTCACTTTGATTATTAACTGAGCGTATACATGCATGTGCTCATCCTTTCCTGTATTATGTCAATTACATTTTAGAGATAGTCCTATAATATATTCTTATGTTATAGACCGTGAAATGTTGAACAAAATGGAGGATCTTCCAGCATATAAATTCGAGACATGGCATATTGGATTCTACAAGAATGTCCTCGAGAAGAAGAAGCTAAATGGATCTATCTCTTAATCACATTGCATATTTAATTTTAATAGAAGGGATACGCAACCACTTGGAAAGGTTTTACTCTTATTTGAGGAAATGTTTGACAGGTGTAGATTTATAAAATATTGGAATGCTAATACAACAACATAGATATATTATGCAAACAATGTGGTATATATTGTTGGGTTTTAAGCATTGAATATGACTTAAAAGAGGGTGAATGGGAAATGGAGGGAAATGAAAATTTTAAGTTTCCCCCTTGACAAAGGGACATTGTCCCATATAGAAAGAGAATGAGGTTTTTTATGAGTATATAAGCAATTGCTCTTCTTCTAGCTCTTGAAGAGTTGAGAAGAAGGCAAGTCTCTGTCACGACCCAAACCCAGACCCGGTCGTGATGGCGCCTCTCGTGGGGACAAGACCAGCCAACTAAACTCAATTCATCCTTTTAAAACAGTTAAACAGTTCATAAGCAGTTTAAATATGATTTAATGATAATAATTAGCGGAAGTACAACCCGACGCAGCCCAAACCGGGGTGTCACAAGTCACGAGCATCTATTAGAGTATAAATACAACTACAAGGTCTGAAATATACGAAACAGGACTGATAAACAAAAGAGAGAAAAGCAGTGCTGCGAACGCTGGCAGTCATCTTGCTAACTCTGACAACTCTACCTCCGATCAGTCAAAACCCGCAATCGGGTGAAAAAATACCTGTATCTGCACACGCGGTGCAGGGAGTAAAGTGAGTACTCCAACTCAGTTAGTAATAAAGGTAAATAACAACTTAGCAGTAAGAAATCACGTAAAGCAAACCAACATGCTGTATGGAAGCAGTATAAAACCCTTTGAGAAAAGCAGTGAAGCTGTAAAATCTTTATAAATATCTTAGTCCAGTTTAAACCTCTTTTGAAAATGACTTCTCAATAGTTACGCAATGAATGCAAAACAGTTAGTGCCGATAAGCACAGAAAATCCACCCCTCGGGCACAAATACCACAGTATAACAGCTGAAATGACAAGTAAATATGAAAGATGAACACATAAAGGTTCGCCCCTTAGGCAATATCTCAGAACAGTACCAGCCCCTCGGGCTCACTCTCAGAATAGTATCAGCCCCTCGGGCTCACTCTCAGAACAATATCAGCCCCTCGGGCTCACTCTCAGAATAATGGGTACCCGCGCTCACTGTGGGTGTGCAGACTCCGGAGGGGCCCCTTACGGCCCAAGCGCTATATCAAGCCACCTCGTGGCGTCATCTCTCGGCACTCGGCCTCACATCACTCGGCACTTGACCTCACATCACTCAAGCCACCTCGTGGCGTATAAATGTATCTCAGGCCCTCGGCCTCATATCACTCAGTGTAACCTCACATATGGCCCTCGGCAGCACTCAGTCAGATATCATCACAAGCCCCTCGGACATTAGTAAAACAGTAGTTCTCAGCCCAAAACATCATTTAGAAATATCATTTAAGTTTCAAATCTGAGTAAAAAAAGCTGAGTTTGTAAAATAGTAGCTAACAACAGGACTGAGTTCAAGTAATAAGTCGAAACAGTGAGGAAATAGTGATGAAAATCCCCGAAGGGTTCAAATAGTTGGCACGAAGCCCAAATATGGCAATCAGCCCAAATCATGATGATAACAAACAAGTTTCAGTCAAATACGCGGTAAAATCATCAATCGGGACAGACCGAATCACAATCCCCTGTAGTAAAAGACCCCACGCTCATCATCCAGCGCGTGTCTCACCTCAATATAGCACTACAATGTGCAATTCGGGGTTTCAAACCCTCAGGATATCATTTACAATCATTACTCACCTCGAACCGGCAAAATCTCTAGCTCGCGACGCCTTTGCCCCTCAAATCGGCCTCCACGCGCGTCGAATCTACCCAAAATCAGAACGAATACATCACAATATTCTAAGGGAATAAAGCCCAAGCGAAAACAATCAATAACGGGCACAAATCCCGAAATTACCAAAACCCGAGCCCCGGGCCCACTTCTCGAAACTCAGAAATTTTTACATCATTAGATTCCTTATCTACCTACGAGTTCATACATATCAAAATTTCTCAAATCCGACCCCAATTGGTCCTTCAAATCCCAAATCAAAATCCAATTTCTCAAGCCCTAGTTCTTCAAATTTTAGGCTTAGTTTCCATGAATTTCTAGGTGAATTTCACAATAGAAACGAGTTTTAAGTTCAAAAATCTTACCTCCAATTGATTCCCCTTGAATTCCTCTTTAATCTCCACCAAGAAGCTATCACAATGATCAACCATGGAGGAAAATGACCCAAAATCGCGGGTGAAATAACTTAAAAGCTTTCTGCCCAGTTCTGACCTTTCTTCATCGCGATCGCGGCACAAGCCTCGCGATCGCGAAGAGAAAATATTCAAGACCTCAAAAACACACTACGCGAACGCGACCAACACCCTACGAACGCGATGATCAAATGAAATAACCATACGCGAACGCGAGCAACCATACGCGAACGCGATGCACAAATCACCTTGGACCCCATCTGACTCACTTCCTCTACGCGATCGCGTGCCCTCATTTGCGAACGCGATACTCTGATCCACAACCCTCCGCGAACGCAAAGCCCATCTCGTGATCGCGAAGGCCAAAACTTGGCCTTCTTCCCTTCCTTCTTCGCGAACGCGAGCCTACTCACGCGAACGCGAAGAGATAAACTCTGCAACACCTGAACTCCAAAATCTGCAACTTCAAAATACCAAAAATGGTCCGATTGACCATCCGAAACTCACCCGAGGCCCCCGGGACCTCAACCAAAAGCAGCAACACATCCCAAAACCTCATTCAAACTTGTTTCAATCATCAAAACAACTCAAACAACACCAAATCTACCAATTCACATCGAATTCAAGCCTAAGTTTTCTAAAAACTCCGAAAACATGCTTTTGATCAAAAACTCAACCAAACCACGTCCGAATGACCTGAAATTTTGCACACACATCCCAAATGACATAACGAAACTACAGCAACTCTCGGAATTCCATTCCGACCCTCGGATCAAAATCTCACCTACCAACCGGAAATCGCCAAAATATCAACTTCGCCAATTCAAGCCTAATTCTACTCCAGACCTCCAAAACCAATTTCGATCACGCTCCTAAGTCACAAATCACCTCCCGAAGCTAACTGAACCATCGGAACTCACATCCGAGCCCTGTAACACATAAGTCAACATCCGGTTGACTTTTCCAACTTAAGCCTTCTTAAAAGAGACTAAGTGTCTCATTTCTTACCAAATCCTCTCCGAACGCAAACTAATCAAGTTGATCACATGAAACACGGATAACGAAGCATAAAGAAGTAGAAATGGGGGAAACGGAGCGGTAACTCATGACACGACTGACCGGGTCGTCACAGTCTCGTGTCGTCGTCGTCGTCGGTCGCTCAAGTACCACTACACTAGTGTGTAATTCGTTCTATCCTGGGAAGAAATAATCCATAACCTTGGGTAGTAGGAGGGGATTAAATTCCATAAGGAAACACTGTGAATTCAGTGGGCTCGATTAACTTTTGTTTCATTTTGTGACGACCCAATGGGTCATCACCTGTTTTTAATTAATTCTGTGCTTCCGAGGCCTTGAAAACCTTATTTAGAGTCGCCTCGAATTGCGTGCGCAGTCCGGGCATGTAGCCCGAAAGCTTAAATATGAAATTCTATGAAAAATACTAAGTTTTGATGTTAAAATGAATAAATTTGACTTTGGTCAACATTTTGTGTAAACGGACCCGGACCCGTGATTTGACGGTCCCGGAGGGTCCGTAGAAAAATATGGGACTTGGGCGTATGCCCGAAATCGAATTCCGAGGTCCCGAGCCCGAGAAATGAAATTTTAAAAGAAATTGTTTTTCTTAAATTGTTATGGAAAATTGAAATGATATTTGATTAGAACGTGTTGGTATCGGGCCCGTATTTTGCTTTCGCCGCCTGGTACAGGTCTTATATATTTTTAAGTCCTTCCTGTAAAGTTTGGTTAAAACCGGACGTCGTTTGACGTGATTCGGACTTAAAGTTCTAAATTTGAAACTCGATGACGTTTGAGGAAACATTCATGATTTTGAGGTTTGATTCGTTGTTTTGAGGTTATTTAGGCGATTTGATCGCACGGATAAGTTCGTATGATGTTGTTGAGTTAGTACGCATGTTTGGTTAGGAGCCCCGAGGGCTCGGGGGAGTTTCGGGTAAGTTCCGGAAGGTCTTAGGCTTAAAAACACAGATATTGCAGGTTCAAAGCAATCTCAGCTCTCTGAACCCTCCAGTGCGGTCCGCGGTCGCCTTTGTGCGGTGCACGGAGGAGGGGGCCAGCGCGGTCCGCGGGCACGGTGGGTGTTGTGCGGCCGCACTCCATTTTGTGCGATCTGCACAGTGTCACAGGCCCTCAGGTTCACAGGCCTGTGCGGCCGCAGTCCATTTTGTGTGGTCCGCACAGGGGGTCCGACAGGGGTATAAATAGACCGAATTCTCAGCTATTTTTCATTTTTCAAAACCCTAAAACATAAGAGGCGATTTTTCAAACAACCTTTATTCTCCAAATCAATTGTAAGTCATTTCTAACTAGTTTTCTTCAATCATTTACATCTTTTAAGATGATTTCAACTTAAAATCAACAATTTTCATGGGGGAAATTGGGTGTTTTGGGTAGGACCTAGGTTTTTCAAAAATTGGGGGATTTGACCTCGATTGAGGTCCGATTTCAAAATAAATTATATATTTGAGTTCTTGGGGGAATGGGTAATCGGGTTTTGGTTCAAACCTCGGGTTTTGACCACGTGAGCCCGGGGGGCAATTTTGACTTTTTGGGTAAAACTTTGGAAAACTCATTTTCATGCATTGGGGTTGATTTATTTAGCGTTTATTGATGTAATTAAGTAATTTGTGATTAGATACGAGCGAATTGGCGGTGGAATCAAGGGGTAAAGCTATAATTGAGACTTGAGTTGTGTTCAAGGCATCGAGGTAAGTGTTTGGTCTAACCTTAGCTTGAGGGATTAGGAGTTGAGTCATATTTGCTATGTGTTTTCTTGTGGAGTACGACGTATAGGCATGGTGACGAGTATCTATACGTCGGTGTCGAGCATGACCGTGAGTCTTAAATTGATATTTGTTGTATTTTTGAATAATACTATGGTTGCAAATTGTGAGAAGATCCGTGGTATTAAGCAAAGACTTAGACTATTATTGCAGAAGTTATTTATGAGTTAAAAATGGTGATAATGGAGATGTTTAGAAGTTAAATTGAGATTGGTTATAGCTGATTCTCCCTTGCCGGGACGAGTATACTTGTACTGTTGAGTTCCCTTGCCGGGATAGAGTAAATTATGGTTAATCCCTTGCCGGAATTTTTATTATGATTACTGTCACACCTCCTCTTTTTACTACACCCCATAAAGGGTATAATAAAGGAGTTATTTCCAACTTGAAGTGACAATCGAAACGGGATTATTTTATCAAAAATTCAGAGTTGCCACTTGGGAGATTTATGGTGTCCCAAGTCACCGGTTTTAATCCCGAATCGAGGAAAAGAATGACTCTGTTATTACAGTCTGCGAATCAGAAATCCGGGTAAGGAATTCTGTTAACCCGGGAGAAGGTGTTAGGCACTCCCGAGTTCCGTGGTTCTAGCACGGTCGCTTTGATAATACTTGGCTTATGAAATTAGTTAATTATTGATTTTAGAACCTATATGCTTTTGCTTGTTTCAACGCTTTTAATTAGGAAGTTATTTGGAAACGGGTTACGCGTACGTATACCGGCTTGTTTGGCGCGTCACAAATCATGTCACGCGAACGTGTCCACGATTAATAACGCTTTATTAATATTAAGAAAGTTTGGGCCGAAGTTGCGCGAACGCATACTCCGGTTTTGTTTTTAGAATCGTAATTATGTTACGCGGACGTATACATAATCACAATTGTGTTTTAAACGGCCTTAAAGGATATTCTACGAGTATTTAGTCATTTTTACATCTAGGTTATGAAATTAATACGAGGGTCATATGCGATTTAATGGAGGATGGCGCCCCTCAAACTATGTAAACTAACATTAATTAATAGCCCGTAACCCATTTTATTATTAAGAAAAGTTTGATCGAAGTTGCGCGAACGCATACTCCGAGTTAATTTTAGAATTATGGTCATGTTACGCGAACGTATACGCAACCACAATCGTATTTTTAAACGGCCTTAAAGGCTTGCCACGAATATTAATCAATTTTTCTATATCTAAACAAACACGAGGGCCATAGGCTATTATTATCTAGTTATGGCTCGCCTCATATATTAACACAAAGAACGACAAATTAATTGAAGGGAATCAAACTGCGAATGATTGAAAATTAATGGTCAAGGATCCTTATATGGTTGGACCAAGGATTGTGTTCTGTTGAATAAGTCCCCAAAGCGTTGAATCAAAGTCAGGCCCAACAAAGAGCCTGATGGCTCACAGACGTAGGCCTTTCAATTCCCAGACCGGTGCCATCCAAAATCGGCTCCTGATATGGCCCACTTCTACCTTGCACCACAACACAAGGCATATGTCCTTTGCCTCCCACACAGATATTGTAATCAACCTCCATGCACATCCAATTCAACACTCATCTAAAAGATACTGCTGGAGCTAACACAAAGGCATTCTANACTTGAAATATATGCCTCTGTTCTCCAGGCGGGCTCATGATTGCTAAGACTTAAAATATATGCCTCTGTTCTCCAGGCGGGCTCCTGATTGCTAAAACATGAAATAAATGCCTTTGTTCTCCAGGCGGGCTCCTGATTTCAACAAAAATAGACAAACAAAGAAGAATTTTCTATCCCAGTTTGGTGACTGGGCGCATCGTGTTACCAAATATTACTAGAAATTGAAAGCTAAAATCCTGAATTGTACTTCCCTTGTGCTCCAGGTGGGCGCCTGACTGTTGAACTTAAAATGTATTCCCTTGTTCTCCAGGTGGGCGCCTGATTGCTGAAACTTGAAATGTATTCCCTTGTTCTTCAGGTGGGCGCCTGATTGCTGAAATTCGAAATGTATTCCCTTGTTCTCCAGGTGGGCACCTGATTGCTGAAATTTGAAGTGTATTCCCTTGTTCTCCAGGTGGGCGCCTGATTGCTGAATTTGAATTGTATTCCCGTGCTCTCCAAGTGGGTGCCTGTTTACCAAAACTCGAATTGTATTCCCTTGTTCTCCAGGTGGGTTCCTGATTACCAAAACTCGAACTGTATTCCCTTGTTCTCCAGGTGGGCGCCTGATTGCCAAAAACATCAACTATATTCCCTTGTTTTCCAGGTGGGCGCCTGATTGCCAAAAACTTGAGTTGTATTCCCTTGTTCTCCACGTGGGCGCTTGATTGCCAAAATTTGAACTGTATTCCCTTGTTCTCCAGGTGTGCGCCTGATTGCTGAAACATGAAATATATTCCCTTGTTCTGCAGGTGGGCGCCTAATTGCTGAAATTTGAAATGTATTCCCTTGTTCTACAGGTGGGCGCCTGATTGCTGAACTTAAAATGTATTCCCTTGTTCTCCAGGTGGGCGCCTGATTGCTGAACTTAAAATGTATTCCCTTGTTCTCCAGGTGGGCGCCTGATTGCTGAACTTGACATGTATTCCCTTGTTCTGCAGGTGGGCGCCTGATTGCTGAAATTTAAAATGTATTCCCTTGTTCTCCAGGTAGGCGCCTGATTGCTGAACTTAAAATGTATTCCTTTGTTCTCCAGGTGGGTGCCTGATTGCTGAACTTGACATGTATTCCCTTGTTCTCCAGGTGGGCGCCTGATTGCTGAAACTTGAAATGTATTCCCTTGTTCTCCAGGTGGGCGCCTGATTGCTAAATCTTGAAATGTATTCCCTTGTTCTCCAGGTGGGCGCGTGATTGCTGAATCTTGAAATGTATTCCCCTGTTCTCCAGGTGGGCGCCTGATTGCCTGAAATTTGAAATGTATTCCCTTGTTCTCCAGGTGGGCGCCTGATTTCAACAAAATAGACAAACGAAGAAGATTTTCTGCCCCAGTTTGGTGGTTGGGCACAGATGTGAGTGTTAAACTGAATTATTCTACCAACTATTATAAGAATTTGAAAGCTAAGTCCTATTATCCAGGGAGGTCCTGACAACTCCTAACAATTACGATCCTAAGTTATATCTTCTAAAGGTATTACCCCTACTACATTTGTTATCTAATAGGTCTTAACTACTCCCCATTATCAAGGAGGGTCCTGAAACCTTCTAGTTAAAAAAAACAGTTTTCACCTAAGCAGACCTTGTTCTCTATATCTTGTTATCTAAACAGATCATAAAACTACGTCCCATTATCCAGGAGGGTCCTGAAAATCAAAATTCAAGTCTTATCTTATGAGTGCCAATTCTACAGCTGAATTATACTATCCTACAACAGTATCTTGTTATCTAAAGGAGATCTTAAAATTGTGTCCCATTATTCAGGAGGGTCCTGAGAACTCCTAATTGAGTCATATCTTAAACAGGCAACTTTGAAACCAACTTATGTTCCATGGATGACATTTATGCTAAATTATACTACTCATGATTGCTTTGAAATTTAAACTAAGTCCCATTTTCCAGGAGGGTCCTAAAAACTTACCGTCAAACATGTCTGGTGCCTGCCTTTCCTTGAGGTGGGTTTCTCCGAAACGAACAAAATTTCTGCCCCTGTTTCAATCAAAGAAAAATCTTGTCAGTTTAAAATGTGGTGGTTGGTTTGTGGCCTTGACTTTGAGAGCGATTGCTCCTTTGCTTCCCATGATGACTGACTTCCACTCGAGGACCTTGCTTGTTTATGGACTAACCCTTTTCTCTGTCGTCCCCATCACATAAAATTCCTTTTCTCCGTTCGGACCCAAAATCTTCTATTTGTTGTGTTGCATGAACTGGTGCCTCCCCAACCTTTGTGTCTCATATGAACCCCAAAGCACGTCTATTTCCCCCACTCCGTGTATATGATGTTCTTTCTTGACTTAACCATTGCCTTGGCCCTAGGGTCTATTGCTCCTTCAGTTGTCATGATAACTAATTTCCATTCGAAGACCCTGCTTGTTCCTGGACTAACCATTTCCTTTGTAAACCTTATCCCAGAAAATACTTCTTCTCGTTCAGACCCAATACCCTCTATCTGTTGCACCGCTCATACCGAAATTTACCAAACCTTTGTGTTTCACATGGACTCCCAAGCATATTGATTGTTACCAACTCAGCGCACATGTTGTTCTTTCCTGATTTAAATCACTGGCCTTGGACTCAAGATCAATTATTCCTTCACTCGCCATGATAAATGATTCCCACTCGAAGACCTTGCTTGTTTATTGACTAACCACTTTCTTTGTTACCCTTAACACAGAGAATATCTCCGATCCGTTCACCAAACACCCTCCATCTTGTTTCATTGTTCATGAATTGATATGTACCAAACCCTTGTATTTCATACGAATCCCAAAGCACGTCAATTGCTACCCACTCAAAATGTATGTTGTTCTTTCTTGACTTTAACCCCTGGTCCGATCCTTGAGGTCTATAGCTCCCCCATTTGTCATGATAACTTTGACTGCTGCTTGGAAGGTCTTGCTCGTCACTGGTTTAACACCCTTTTATCAAGCTTATCACAAGGAATACCTTTGATCTGTTCACCCTAACCCTTCATTTGTTGTATGAATTGACATATACCAAGCCTTTGCATTTCACAAGGATCCCAAAGCATGTTGATTGTTGCCAACTCAGCGTGCCTGCTGTTCTTTCCTGACTTATGATGCTTTGATGTGCTAACCAGTTCCCGTTTTGTTCAATTGGAAAGCTGGTGGCAGATTTTGAAGTCATTTCTCACTTGTTTTGAACAACCGACCCAGGAAGAGGGAGTAAAACAAGGTGGGAGGAATAGAGTAAAGGATAATGGAAAGAGACGATTCCTAACAAGAAACCTACAGAGTAGCAAACCATCAGATGTGGATACCGACTCTAGCGACCCTGACATGCACCTGCAGCCTACTCTATTTAGCAAATCTGATGTTCAGCTGTTGTTGTACCTTTTCGCCGTGAAACTGGGCTTCAATGCTCCGCTTGCCCGATCTGATTCGCCATCCTTAGTCGACTTGTGGTGCCCGTAGGGTTTTCACCATCAAGCCTCTCTCCTTTTGAATTTTCTCTCGTCTCACCGTCGCCTTATGGTGCCCGTGAAGGGTTTCACCAATAAGACTCTCTCATTTTTTATTTCTCTCATCTTTCATTGCCTTGGGGTACCCGCGAGGGTTCTCATCAACAAGACTCCCTCATTCTTAATATCCTTCGTTTGGACCGGAGTGTTGCCCCTGATATGATTCATCTCTGCTCACTTGACTTGGCATCTCTCGAAGATTGATCAGAAGGTCTTTCTTTGGACCGTAATGTGGGATTTTGGATAGTGTTAGAAAGAAATGGTATTAAAGGCTCAAAACAATTTCATCATGGGTTCAAAATTACAACTTTCGAAATCAGATTTCCCACAACAACCACTTCTGCCCCAGTTTCCTTTTTGAGGACTTTTGGGACTTTTATTTCGGTGTGACTGAACCTCAGAGAGAGGTTGCCTACGTACCCTTTCGGGATCTATTCAAACGTAGTTCAAGTCATAGAATTACTTCTTTGTTGCGGTCTTTCTTTTTCTCCCACTTTTCTTTTATTTCTTTTCATTTCTTTCATTTTCCTTCTCTTTTCTCTTCTTTTCTTTTTCTTTTCTCTTCTTTTTTCCCTTTCTTTTTTTTTCTCTTCTTTTTTTCTTTGTTTTTTCCTTCTTTTCCCTTTCTTTTCCTTTCCTCTTCTTTCTCTTCTTTTTTTTCTTNCTACCAAATTATATTAAGCTCTAATTAATAACCAACACCACTAATTAAATACCAATTTAAAGAAAATTAATAAAATTCAAAAGCTAAAATTCAAACCAAGCAAAACAAATCAATTTTTGTGATTTTTGATTTTTGTAAAACCCTAATTACTAATTAATCTAAAAATATGTAAAATTAAATCCTAAGTGCAATGCGTATTTTTGTATTTTTATGAGTTTATGTTAAATTAAAAATGCACACAGAAATGCAAATAAACATGGAAATTATGCAATTAATTCCTAAAAATTAAATAACAAAAGAAAAATCCTAAATCTAAGAATTCTGTAGGAGTAAATCATGCGAGGCAAAAATCACGTGCTCACAATTACTGTAAGTTGTATACTTGGAACGGGTTGCGCGCCGCAAGGTTTTTATTAATGTATACATATATGGATCGGGTTGCACGCCGTAACATATATTATATTGGATCGGGTTGCACGCCGCAACAGATATATTATATTTATTGGATCGGGTTGCACGTCGCAACGGTTATATATGAATACATATGGATCGGGTTGCGCGCCGCAACAGTAGTGTTATTATATTGTTTTGGATACCGAACTGTTCCTTTATATTTATTTAGTTTCTGCTATGTTGAACTGTTTCCCCGAGGCATGTACCCCCTCCCTTTTAACTGCTCATTACTTGTTTATTTTTCTGCAATATATTATATATATCTGCACAGGTTTATCTGGGGTCTAGCCCTACCCTCGTCACTACTTCGCCGGGGTTAGGCTAGGCACTTACCAGCACATGGGGTCGGTTGTGCTGATACTACGCTCTGTGCTCTTCTGCATAGATCCAGGTACCGGTCAGCAGCAGTAGCTCGGGAGCCAGCCTTCAGTCCACCGAGACTCCGAGGTAGCCTTGCACGCGTCTCCTCTATCTTATATTTCATTCTGTCATCTCATGTTTTCGAGACAAACAGTGTTATATTTCTTTCAAACGATTGTATTTAGCATTCTTAGTAGTTCGTGAATGTTGTGACACCAGTTCTGGGTAGAGGCATACATGAATTTTTCCTTATTATTTTGGTTTATATTGTTTAAGTCTTCCGCTAAATTACAAATTTCGCTGTTGTTTAATTATTTATTTCCTGTTAACTAAATTGGCAAAAATGGATTTTAAACAAAAGCATTTATGGATTCTAGATGTGTGGCTCGCCTAGCTTCCACGAGTAGGCACCATCACGACCCCGAGGGTGGGAAATCCGGGTCGTGACACATTTATATTTTCTGTGTATTGTTGTTTTATCTTTTCCATAATTAGTTTACAAATACAGTTTACTAACAAGCTTAAGGAATTTACCTATGTAAGTGTGAAGTGTTAGCCACTACAAGGAGAATTTGTAAGGCCAATTCTCTACGCACTTATGAAACCAGGCGGTGTTCATGGCTGAAACGAACACAACAATGAGAACCAAAGACGGTTAAGGGTTGGTTGTGTGACTTATGGTTGTCTAGGTATAGACCAAAGTTCGACGGTTCAAAGATATCAAATCTACCGATTGACCTTGTATATCCGACATAAGTTCACTACGGAAAGTTCAAAGGGAAACCTACTTATCCAGATGCAATTAATCCTTGCTTGCAAATCACACAGTTTTTCATGCATATTTCCGTAATATAGCCATTCCCTATTCATGTGGGGGACCGTTGGGTTTTAAGCACTGAATATAGCTTAAAAGAGGGTGAATTAGGGGTGTGCATTCGATTTATCGATTCGATTTTGACCCTTATCGGTAATTACTTATCGATTATCGATTTGTACATATGCTTATCGTTATCGTTTCAATAAGGTTTCGATTTTTTCGATTTCGATTTATCGATTTTGGGGGCTTATCGATTCGGTTATCGATTACACCAATAAGAAAATTTACGGGATTCCACGGAAAGTATATCGCTATAAACGCGCCTAACTAATATGGACAAAAAGAAGCTAAAATAAAATGAACACCATTTATAATATAAAAATTGTGTCAACAAGCACATGCAACAAAACTAAAGTAAGGGATCAAATGTATGCCACCAACACTCCAACGGTATAAAAAAACAAAACAAAACAAAACACATCATCACAGCTAATTCTGTTTTCCATTAATTTGAACTTCATTCCCTTGATCTTTAAATATGATCATTCCTTAAATGTGGTAGAGGAAATAATAGGGTAAGGGACTTAGGGTAAAGGAAAGGGTATAGATTATGGAAAATAATATTGTATAGCCGCTTTCAAAATAGTAGCGGAATATATATACATTCTGTATGTTATATTAATCTACACAAATAGGTAATTACTCATTTAACAAGTGTCTACAGTCTAGGGGTGTGCATTCGATTTATCGATTCGATTTTGACCCTTATCGATTATCGATTTGTACATATGCTTATCGTTATCGTTTCAATAAGGTTTCGATTTTTTCGATTTCGATGTCGATAACAAATAATCGATTCGATTTATCAATAAACTGATTCAAATGCACACCCCTCGGGTGAATGGAAAATGGAGGGAAATGAAAACTTTAAGTGAAATTTTTAGTTTTACCCCTTGAATAAAGGACATTGTTCCATTGCAACGACCCGACCCATCGTATCAAGTATTACCGCCCCGTTTTCCTCATTTATTGCTTCTTCATGTTTCATCATCAGCAACGAGTGAGTTAGAGTTGAATTGAATTGGTTTGGATAGGAAATGAGACACTTAGTCTCTTTAAGGAAGGCTTAAATTGGAAAAGTCAACCGGACGTTGACTTATGAGTTCGAAGGTTCGGATGTGATTTCTGATGATCCGGTTAGCTTCGGGGGATGATTTGTGACTTGGGAGCGTGATCTGAATTGGTTTTGGAGGTCCGGTGTAGAATTAGGCTTGAATTGGCGAAGTTAGCATTTT
>NC_031989.1:7133500-7139982 GCF_001879085.1 Nicotiana attenuata
TAGCTTTGCATTGTGCTATATTTGGGATTTCTTACTGTCAGACATTATACATGCCTATTACCACTGAGTTGGAAGTACTCACTCTACTCCCTGCACCTTGTGTGCAGATTCAGGTACTTCGGGAGCTTAGTTGAGCTAGTTGCTGTTTCCAGAGTTTCAGGAGTTGTCGAGGTAGCTGCTTGACGTCCGCAGGACCCGACTCCTCCCCTATCCCTTTATTATTTTCCGTACATTAGAACATATTTATTGTTGAGGATTCTTGATTCTGTATTATTTAGAGGCTCTAGACTCATGACCCCAGGTCTTTGGGAGTTACTGTTTATGTTAGTATTTCGTACGCTTTTCTTTGAATTAGTCGACTATTAGTCTTGATATTTGATCTAAGTATTTAATTAATTAATCGGTTTTGAGCTTCATGTTTGGGTTGAGAGTGTTAATGGTCGGGCTTGCCTAGCAATTGTGTTGGGCGTCATCACGACCGGGTTTGGGGTCGTGACAAGTTGGTATCAGAGCCTAGGTTACTAGGCCTCATGAGTCATGAGCAGGTTTAGTAGAGTCTCGCGGATCGGTATGGAGACGTCTGTATTTATCCTCGAGAGGCTGCAGAACCTTTAGGAAAACTTCACTTTCTTGGAATTCTTATCGTGCGTACTTGATTCAGCTTGAGATATAACTCTTGAAATTCCTTCCACACGTCTGTATGCGCACGCGAGCACTCAGTTCTGTATGTGCCTTGATGGCTAGTGATTCCCCGATCAAGGGGCGAGATGTAATCTCCGTGAGTTTGATGTTGGGCCAGTCTGGAGGACTTGAGGCCGGATCTTTGCCTATGGCTTAAGCACTGAGGTGCTGATTGTGTGAGCAAGTGTTCTAAATTTATATGTTCAGTATTGTCCTTATTAGCCGAAATGGCGGTTGGATATCCATGTGATGAGTATGTTAGTACTGCGAGATGTATCCATGTGATCTTGGTAGTGACGAAGGAGTCTGCTGAATAATAGATGAGCTGTTAAGTGTTCGATTCCTGTTGTGATTTGATGTTTAGTCCGAGTTATGGGCGCGTGAAGAATATTTTCGTATCTCCTAGCTGGGGAGTGAAGTGCATTACGTGTGGCGGTATGATTTCAGACTCAGGAAGACTAAATAACTGTGTTATGTGTATGTCGATGGAAGGTGTGCTGAAATACTAAATTGAGGTGAAGAAGGTGGGTTATCTCCTGCGGAGTGTTCTTAAGTGGCATGGTCCCTATGTGTATGCTAGAAAGATCTCATGTGTAATTGAAGAGTACGTGTTGAAATTTGATAAATTCGGGTCGCTCAAGGGAGTGGACTCAACTGGTATGGGGATGAATGCGAGATTTGTAGAGGATTTCAGTGCTAGATGATCTGTGCTTTCACAAAACTTGTAGATGATTTGAGTTTAATCTCACTATGATATTGCGACATCATTAGAGTAAAAGTATTATGGGTTATCGAGTGTGTCTTGATATATGGCTTTGAGCCAAGTTAGGGAGGTTGCCGTTGATTAGCTGATCGCACGGTTATGTGCTATGTTGGTTCCGTTTCGAGATATGTTGGCAAATCAGTTCTAGTTGCAGAAATTGAGCCGAGGATGGCATGAGTGAAGCAAAAATTTCGACAAAGGTTATATTATGTTCCATAGAGTATGAGAATTACGGAATGTCTAGAGTCGTTGTTGGTGAAGAATGTTCAGTGCATAGAGCAGGAAGTTGCTTGATTGTATTGGGATGCGGGTCTCATTTTACGGTATCGGAGTGCCAATAAAGCACGAGTGGTTCTGTTCGTTAAATCAGGTAAGTTGTAGATGAATAAGAGTGAATGACTCTCGAGAATGGTTTTAATGTGTTCAAGAATCTACATGTAATACTCAGGTGTTTTAAGGCTGTGTATGTGACTAAAGACAGTGTTTTCAATAGAAAATGTCAAGACTTGTGGTATTTTTATGTTGATCATGGGATCCTATGTGTCGGTACCTGGAAAGTAAAGGAAGGGAATTTAGACTCGCAGAAAGTTCTTCAGAGTAAAGTATTCGGGAATGTGGTATTTCTGGGAAACAATTGATAGAGTATTCAGTGGCCTATGGGTCTTAGACAGTGTGGTCTTATGTCCGAGTCTCGTGTGGTAAGCTTGGATTGAGGCATTGCGATGCTACAACGAGGGATAAATATCAAGTGGATGATGAATCAAAAGGGAAATTAGATAGATGGAATAGCTTGATAGTAGACCGAATCGGTATGGTAAGGATATGATTAATTCTTCGTATGTGTTCGAGGCAATGGACTTTTACAGGTATTGTGCAGCAAGGCTCTTGAGTTCTAACAGCTTGCTTGGCTTGGTTCGGGTAGAAGGATTCAGTCCTGGCAGTTTAGCTTGTGCAATGGAATTGGAAGAGAGTTCTTGATGAGTGTTACCGTGGTTTAGAGACGTATATATAGTCTATGGGCATGCGAAGCATGGAATGTGTAATGATTTCTCTTCTAGATGGGATTGAATGGAGAGTTCTTGACTAATGGAGTACATAGATGTTGGTGGTTAGGAAAAAGGGAGATGGAGTTCTCGTGTTATCCTAGTGGGTTATGGTATACGCGGTATGTGGTGAAGAATTGAGATTTGCGTGTTCGAGGATTCAGTTCAGTTAAGAATGGAAAGTCATTAATTCGTAAGCAGCACGGGCAGCTGCAGGTGATTAAAGAATTGATCTTCAGACGATTAAGGAAATGGTATTGCTATTCTAGTGATTTGACGGGGGTATATGTTCAGTAAAAAGGGCAAGGTGATGTAAGCTGAGGATGCTACGTTAGTATAGCGGTGTTTCATGCTTGATCGACTGCTGATATCTGAGTGTGGTTGATGGCACAGGGGAATTTTAGAACATCTTTCGTGGAATGATTGGGTACGTGAAGTGTGATATGTGTTCATACGGTGGAATCTGGGATCAGGTTCAGTGATTCATGTGCTATACGGAGTCGGAGACTGGGAATTCTCATGTTCCGGCTATGCAGTGGTTGTAAACCGTGTGTATCAATACCGTTAGCGGCCCGAGCGGATCTTTCTTCGTTGGTATGTTAGATTTTGGATGTGATGTTGAGATGTAGACTGGTTGTCTCAGTGTTGGGTTATTCGAGACTACTGTGCCATGGACTATGTCGGAAAATGCCACAGGCTGCGTGGCGAGGTGCATCGGATTATGTTATAGCAGAGTGTGTTGCATTCCAAAGGCCAACGGACGGCTGGGAAGGATTGCTTTTCTTAATTGGGCCTTCGTGGCAGATGTCAATGCAGAGGTTCTACCATTGATTTAGTTCCGGTATTGAGGGACTTTTTCGGATGCGTTTCTTGTGGCCGGGCATGTCGCCGGGTGAGATTGTGGATTTCGGTATTTATTTGGTGCCGGGCACCGTATTGTACGGCTCTGGCAGGAGTCATAGTAGTAGAAGGAGCAGCTTCAGGCTTCCTGGTATTGAGTTCGTTGGCAGGCCAATGTGGCTACGTATTTAGCTTGAGTTAGCTTGGTTAGCCCCGAGCTGTATTGCTGAGGGATAGGTTGATTCGATTGTTCTTGAACTGGTTGCTGATTTGGGAAGATCTATGAGTTGTTTCTTTTTCTGTGCGGTGAGGCGTTATGATTTTCGGACTGTGGGCACATATAGTGCGGTGCTATCGAGATTCATAGTGGAAGTTGAAGGGGGGACCTCAGTTGTGTTTGAGTTTTGTAGCTTACAACGCTATATGTAGATACCATTATGCACTCAGTATGCTTACGACCGATACTGCCGCAACAGTGTGATGTTGAGAATAGTTTTCCATATGTTACCTTATATACCTTGCTTCCTTGTTTCTGAGGAAAGTCCGTATTGGGTGTTGCTCGGCGAATAGCGCGTCGGTTGTGTCCTTTCAGGATTGAATGGTGTATATCACTTGCTTCACCGTTGGGGGTAATGAATTGCTTTGGTTTGAGACATTAAATTGTGTGTAGCTGTCGGATTTTGATCACAGTGTATTGAGGTGCTTCATGTGTAGCAGTGTTTGGATATGATCGCGCATCGTAGCGAGGCTACGTGGAGTTATGACCCTTCGGGGTAGATTCAGGCATTCTATTTCTATGATGTGAGACGGGGTCTCAGCCTTGTGTTGTGATGGTACTGATGAGCTTGAGGTACAACTCTTTCGTTTGAGTCAATTGTCATGATTTGAGTATGTTCAGACCGTTTCTTGTTGGTGTGTGTATTATGCAAGTCGTGGCGTAGGCCTGTATTGAGGTGTCGTAGCACCAGAGTGATGTGTTGGATTCGAGGTGATCGTTGGAGTCATTAATGAATACGAACAGATCTGATTTCAGCTTGTTAGAAGGATAATATCGAGGTTTGGCCCGGAAATCTGTTGTGGTATTAGTCAAAAGGGAAACGGTTTCATGAAGGTTGATATGAGAAATGATTACGGTTTATAGCGTGTTTCATTTATCGTTGGCAGTATAGGAAACTGTGGGAATAAGGTTTTAGTTAATGAGAGGTTTTCTGCCGGTATTTGGTTATTATGGGCAACTGCTATAAATAGAGGCTATCGTTTCGAGTGTTTGGATTATGTGGTATATCATATGATTTCACCTGAGGTTGCAGGTATGGGTTATTACAGCTGGTTCGGGTTTATTCTGGGTATAGATGTGAGGTTCTGATCTTGTGTATGATTTCGGGAAGTGCAATGTGGTTCTACGGTTTATGGTCTTGATGGACTGTGAAATGTCAGCTATGATGTATTATCGGACCTATGTGAGATAGGGTGACGTGGGATCACCCCGGGTATATGCGTTGTAAGGTTATTCAGCTGTTGGTTGGCTTCTAGTACAACTCTGGGTACGCTCGAGGACGAGCGTTTGTTTAAGTTGGGGAGGATGTGACGAACCGACCCGTCGTCTCAGGTGTTACTGCTTCGTTTCTCCCATTTTATGTTTCCTTATGTTTCGTTATCGGTATGTGGTGTGTTAGAGTTAATTTGGATTGGTTTTGATAAGAAGTGAGACACTTAGTCTCTTTAAGGAAGGCTTAAGTTGGAAAAGTCAATCGGACGTTGACTTATGAGTTAGAAGGCTTGGATGTGATTTTCGGTGATTCGGTTAGCTTCGGGAAATGATTTGTGACTTGGGGGTGCGATCGGAATTGATTTTGGAGGTCCGGTGTAGAATTAGGCTTGAATTGGCGAAGTTAGTATTTTGGCGAATTCCGGTTGATAGGTGAGATTTTGATCCGAGGATCGGAATGGAATTCCGAGAGTTGTTGTAGCTTCGTTAGGTGATTTTGGATATGTGTGCAAAACTTCAGGTCATTCGGAGGTGTTTTGGTCTGGTTTTTGATCGAATGCGTAATTCGGAAGTTTTTAAGAAACTTAGGCTTGAATCCGATGTGATTTGATGGTTTTAGCGTTGTTTGAAGTGTTTGAGGATTGGAACAAGTTTGAATAAGGTATTAGGATGTGTTGGTGTTTTTGGTTGAGGTCTCGGGGGCCTCGGGGTGAATTCGGGTGGTTAAACGGAAGGTTTTTGGAGTTAATTGCAGGTTCAACCTTGCTGGTATCTGTTGGTTTCGCACCTGCGGTTATGGGACCGCATGTGCGGTCTCGCTGAAGCGATTGGAAGATGCACAGAAGCGGAAGTCTTGGCCCTTGCCAGATTCCGCAGGAGCGGAAGGAGGACCGCATAAGCGGCCTCGCAGAAGCGAGCTAGACCTCGCAGGAGCGAAATTCGGAACCCTGGTCAGGTCCCGCAGAAGCGGAGCATTGGATCGCTTAAGCGGTCCCGCAGATGCGATTGGGGACCGCAGAAGCGGAAGGTTGCCTTAAGTGAAAGGTCCGCAAAAGCGGACGTTAACAACATAAGCGGAAGCCGCAAGAGCGGTACTGGATCCGCAGAAGCGAAATGCCTGGCAGTTAAGTGAAATTAATCATCTTCGCGAATTTTTGAAAGAACAACATTTTGGACTTCAGACTAAGGAGATTTTGGGCGATTTTCGAAGAGGGTTTCGAGGGCTATCATCAGGTATGGATTCTTAGACTTAGATTATGATATTATTGTGTATAAACATGAATTAACACTGAAAACCCAAGGAATTAAAGGGTAAAAATGGGGTAAGTTAGGGTTTGAAAAATTAGGATGTAAAAATGGAATTTGGAGGGTTAAACGAACTCCGATTTTGGTGAATTTTATATGTATGGACTCGTGGCGAGACGAGGAATCCGGTGATGTGAATTTCATAATTTTTCGAGAAGCGGGCCCGGGGCTTGGGTTTTGCTAGTTTCGAGATTCTTGCTAATTTTCGATTGTTTTCGATTGGGTATTGTTCCCTTAGCATATTGTGATGTATTCGCTCTGATTTTGGTTAGATTCGACGCGCGTGGAGCCGATTCGAGGGGCAAAGGCGTCGCGAGCTAGGGATTTCACCGGTTCGAGGTAAGTAATACTTGTAAATGAT
>NC_031989.1:7141789-7182807 GCF_001879085.1 Nicotiana attenuata
GGAGGATTCGAGAGGCGGCGTATGTGAGGAATGGGGTAGGTTTGGGGCGTTTGAAATTAAAAAAGGAAAGGGAAGGTCTGGGCCGTTGATAAAAACTGATCAACGGCTCAGATTAAAAGAAAGAGGACGGGTTTGATTTAATGGGTACTGGGTCGAGTTGATTGGGTAATTGGGCTGGGGTGATTTGGGCTCAAATTGGGGCTGAATTGGGTTATCAATTTGGCTATAATTGAAATGCATTGGGGCTAAATCGTAAATAGCCAATTTTTCCTTTTTAATTTTTTATAAAATAGTAACACAATTTTAAAAGTAAATTAAGTGTACTGGGTAAATAAATATTTTATAAATATTAATTTCAAAATGCTGGGATTAATTTTATAATTATAAAATGCTAAAAATTACAAGATAGGTTATGATTGCAATTATATGCAATTTAGCTTTAAAAATGCCAAATGAATTTGTAAAAAATATGCAAAAATTACCTTACTTATATTTTGGTGTAAACATGAGAATGAAATAAGTTACTCACCAAAAATGATAATTTGGGAATAATTTTGGATTTTTGTGGTATTTAAACAGGCAATAAATTGGTTTAAAAATCATGAAAAATACCAAAACTCATGGGTGTGCTTATATATACACACATATGCTATTTTGGAAGTAATTTGGGTACTAAAATACATAGGGAAAAATTGGGTATCAACAGTTGCCCCTCTTTACCCGGGAAGGACGAAAGAGTTGTCGGGTAAAGATATGATGGCCAATTTTGACCGGAAGCGGCGATTTGAAAAGAATTTGACCGAGCTCTGGCTTTTGAGCTGCCTACATATCCCTGGTTTTACAGGAATCGGGCCGTATGTAGTTCAGGAACCATTGACGGAACATGCCGATGGCGATTTGAAAGAGACAGGCACGATGTTTTAGGGGGGCAAGAGGTATTTGAAACATGATCGACAGTGGGGATTGGAGCGGGATCGCTCCTGCTGAGACGGTCATGCTAGGCGGTCTATCTGCAAGTAAGCAATACAGGCGTATATTGTGCATAAACTTAAACATGATGCAAGTTCCCGTTGGACCATGAATGTTGTCCTCGGACGGTTAGGATGACGTCCTCGGACCATGATGTCCTAGGCCATGAAGCGCAGAATTAAAGGATTCGCAGGCTATGAAATGATGTTCTCGGGCTATGATGATGGTGCCTCCGAACCATGATGCCTTTGAATAATGATGTGCGGGATATAAAGTGGGGTCCTCGGGCCATGGCATGGTATTCTCGGGCTATGAGGATGATGCCTCCGAATGATGACGCCTTTAGACAGTTTGGCGATATTTCAGCCCATGAGATGCATGATTTGGCGGTATTTCAGCCGATGCAAAAGCGTAAATGGCGATATTTCAACAGACAGAAATTTAACTAAACAGGCGATGTTCCAGCCGATGGAGAATTTAAATAAAAGTTTGGCGATATTTCAGCCGATGCAAAAGTGTAAATGGTGATATTTCAACCGATAGAGAGTTTAAATAACGTTTGGCGATATTTCAGCCGATACAAAAATGTAAATGGCTATATTTCAGCCGATACAAAAAATGTAAATGGCGATATTTCAGCCGATTGCAGGATTTAAATAACGTTTGGCGATATTTCAGCCGATACAAAAAAATGTAAATGGCGATATTTCAGTCGATACAAAAAATGCAAATGGCGATAGTTGAACCGATTGCAGGACGTAAGTAAAAGTGGCGATATTTCAGCCATGCAAGAAAGATAAGGTGGCGATATTTCAGCCATGCAAGTGGAGGTAGAGCTCGGAAGGCAAAAAGATAGCCTTATGCAGATAATGCAGGATGGAGACAACGCTTGGTCTCAGAAGGCAGAAAGGTAGCCTTATGCAATGCAGGAAATGCAAATGGAGACAACGCTTAGTCTCGGAAGGTAGAAAGGTAGCCTTATGCAATGTAGGAAATGCAGATGGAGACAACGCTTAGTCTCGGAAGGCAGAAAGGTAGCCTTATGCAATGTAGGAGATGCAGATGGAGACAACGCTTAGTCTCGGAAGGCATAAAGGTAGCCTTATGCAATGCAGGAAATGCAGATGGAGACAACGCTTAGTCTTGGAAGGCAGAAAGGTAGCCTTATGCAATGCAGGAAATGCAGATGGAGACAACGCTTAGTCTCGGAAGGTAGAAAAGTAGCCTTATGCAATGTAAGAATTAAAAGGGCGAATAGTAATGAAATCTCTTAGCTGGTAGATGATAGTTGATAGCTGATTGCATCATCATGGCTGCTGGGGATGTTATGTGTAGATAGCAATTGTAAATAGGTGATGATTCTGAGAAGTTGCATTCTTGAGAAAGTATGAGTGCGTAAATATATCTAATGACATTGCGAATTAAGTGCCTGCATTCAAAGAAAAATCATGCGTTTTGTAAAAGGGGGAAGGTTAGTTCGTCTTCTCGTGGCCTTTGCTCGTCCTGCTTGACGTTGGGGTAGCATCGCTAAACAGCAGCTGTCATAGTTATGCATGATTTAACAAATATGACGTAAGTAGAAAGTGGTTTTGGTTAAATGAACCAACGACTGTGACGTGGTTCAAAGCATTGCAACCTTTCATGTTCCGGAATTTTGAGGGTCGTCCTCAAAATTCGGCCCCAGTTTACTGGGCTGGCACTTCTGACGGCTGCGCTGAACGGACGGATTAGGGTTTCGGTGAGAGGCGGCGGCTAGGGTTTGAGGTGAGTTGAGAGAGAGTTGAGAAAAGAGGAGGATTCAGAGGCGGCGTATTGTGAGGAATGGGGTAGGGTTTGGGGTCGTTTGAAATTAAAAAAGGAAAGGGGAGGTCTGGGCCGTTGATAAAAAATGATCAACGGCTCAGATTAAAAGAAAGTGGGCGGGTTTGATTTAATGGGTACTGGGTCGGGTTGATTGGGTAATTGGGCTGGAGTGATTTGGGCTCAAATTGGGGCTGAATTGGGTTATCAATTTGGCTATAATTGAAATGCATTGGGGCTAAATCGTAAATAGCCAATTTTTCCTTTTTAATTTTTTTATGAAATAGTAACACAATTTTAAAAGTAAATTAAGAGTACTGGGTAAATAAATATTGTATAAATATTAATTTAAAAATGCTGGGATTAATTTATAATTATAAATTCCTAAAAATTACAAGATAGGCTATGATTGCAATTATATGCAATTTAGCTTTAAAAATGGCAAATGAATTTGTATAAAATATGCAAAAATTACCTTACTTATATTTTGGTGTAAACATGAGAATGAAATAAGTTACTCACCAAAAATGATAATTTGGGAATAATTTTGGATTTTTCTGGTATTAAAACAGGCAATAAATTGGTTTAAAAATCATGAAAAATACCAAAACTCATGGGTGTGCTTATATATGCACACATATGCTATTTTGGAAGTATTTTGGGTACAAAAATACCTAGGGAAAAATTGGGTATCAACACATGCCGCAGCGATAGATATATTGGATCGGGCTGCACGCCGCAGAAATATTGCGCTTGGGCCGTAAGGGGCCCCTCCCGGAGTCTGCACACCACCAGTGAGCACCGTCGACGATATATGGATTGGGCTGCACACCGCAACGGTTATTATACATATATGTATCGGGCTACACGCCACAGCGGTTACTATATGGTACCTATTGAGTGTGAGTGCTGAGTGTGAGCACTGATTGGTAACAGTTGAGTCACGAGTGACAGAGAGGCTAGCCCGAGGGGCGATAGATATAGACATGCATATGAGTGATGTTTGACTGAGAGGCCTATTTATGAACTTATTGATTTCACTTGTCTTTAAAGTGAGTTTCTATCGAATATGTTGATTGATTGACTATTTTCACTCATCTTTAAATTGGGCCTCTGTCGGAAAGCTGAACAAATGTTTTAAAACAACTTTTATTTAAACTGGGGTTTATGAGATGTTCAGAAATTAATCAATGATTTGGCATTTGGTTATTTCCACCGAGATTTTCAAGTTATGAAGTATTTATGTTTACTGTTTTGCCCGAGGGGCTGTTTTACGAACTATGCTTTGCCGAGGGGCCGATTATTGCTTTAATCTCTATTATTATTTTAAATGGTATTGAACCCTTACTGAAACTGCTGTAAGCATTTCAAAAAAATGATTTTTACTAAAAGATGGGTTTTAAAAGGGAAGGTTGACTCGTATTATGATTTGAAAGCCTGTTGTGTTTATTGATCCTAACGCGAATGAGGATTCATTGTTTCCTACTGCACAGTCTTTATTTGCTCTTATTACTTACTGGGTTGGAGTATTCACATTACTCCCTGCACCTCGTGTGCAGATGCAGGTATTTATTCACCCGGTAGCAGGTTTTGGCTGATTGGAGGCAGAGCTACAGGAGTTTAGCGAGGTGACTGCCAGCGTTCGCAGCACCGCTTCTCTCTCTGTTGTTCATTATTCCTGTTCAGTGTATTTTTAGACCTTGTAGTTGTATTTACACTCTTATAGATGCTCGTGACTTGTGACACCCCGATTAGGGCTGTGTTGGGTTGTACTTCCGCTAATTAATATTATTAAATCATATTTATACTGCTTATTCATGTTTAACTATTTTTGAAAAGGCGATTTGGGTTGTTTGGCTGGCCTTGTCTTCACGAGAGGCGTCATCACGACCGGATCGGGGTTTGGGTCGTGACAAGTTGGTATCAGAGCCTGGGTTACTAGGTCTCACGAGCCATGAGCAGGTTTAGTAGAGTCTTGCGGATCGGTACGGAGACGTCTGTATTTATCCTCGAGAGGCTGCAGAACCTTTAGAAAAGCTTCACATTCTTGAATTATTATCGTGCGTCCCTGATTCAGCTTGAAAAGTAACTTTTGAAATTCCTTCCACGCGTTCGCATGCGCGCATGAGCGCTCAATATCAAATATTCCTTGATGGCTTGTGATTCCCCGATCGAGGGGCAAGATGTGATCTTTATGAGTTCGATGTTGGGCCGGTCTAGAGGACTTGAGGCCAGATCTTCGCCTACGACTTGAGCACTGAGGTGCTGATTGTGTGAGCAAGTGTTTTGAACTTATATGTTCGGTATTGTCCCTATTAGTGGAAGTGATGACTGGATAGCTGTGATGAGTATGATGTGGCTGCGAGATGTATCTATATGACTTGGAAGTGACGAGGAAGGCCTGCTGGATGATAGATGAACCATTAAGTGTTCGATTTCCATTGTGAGTGGATGTGTGGCCCCGAGTTATGGGCGCGTGAAGAACCTTTCATGTTTTTCCAATTGAGAGTGAAGCAAATTTTATGTTGCGGTACGAGTTCAGACTCAGGAAGACTAAGTAACTGTGTAATGTGTATGACGGTGGAAGGTATACAGAAATGTTAGATGGAGGCAAAGCAGGTGGGTTATCTCCTGCGGAGTGTTCTAAGGTTGTGTGACCCTTACGTGATTGTTAGAAGATCTCATGTGCAAGTGAAATGTAAGTGCTGAAATTTGAAAGTTTGGATCGCTTAAGAGAGTGGGCTTAACTGTTGCGAGATTTGCCGAAGATTTAAAGTACTAGATGATTTGTGTTTACACAAGCTTACAAAGGATTTGAGTTTAATCTCACTATGGTATTGTGGCATCAATAGAGTATAAGTGTTATGAGTTATTGAGTGTATTCTGATCTATGGCTTCGAGCCAAGTGGGGGAGTTTGCTCTCGATTAGCTGATTGCTTGGTTATGTGCTATGTTGGTTCTGATTTGAGGCGTGTGGTGAATCAGTTCTGGATGCGGAGATTGAGCCCGAGGATGGCTCGAGTAAAGGAAATTTTGACTAAGGAAAGGTTATGTGCTGCAGTGTCAGAAGTGCCAACGAGGCGCTGGTTGTTTGGTTCGTTTGATCAGGCTAATTGCAGTTTAAATAGAGTGGATGACTCTCGAGAATGGTTCTAATGTGTTCAGGATTTTGCATGTAACAATTGGGTATCTTAAGGTTGTATGGGTGATTAGAAACTGTTGTTTTCATGGGAAGAGGTCAAGACTTGTGGTATTTCTATGTGAATTATGGAATTCTATGTATTAGTACCAGGAAAGTAAAGGTAACGAACTTAGATTCGCAGGAAGTTCTTCAAAGTAAAGCAATCTGGAATGTAGTGTTTCTGGGAATATTGAGAGAGTATTCAGCGGCTTATGGGTCTTAGACAGTGTGGATTTATGCTTGGGCCTCGTGTGGTAAACCTGGGTTGAGGAATTGTAGTGCTACAGCAAGAGGGGATATCAAGTTGAAAATGAATCAGAAGGAAATCTAGATAGATGGAGTAGCTTGATAGTAGACCGAATCGGTATGGAAAGGACATGATTAATTCTTTGTATGTGTTCGAGGTAATGAGTTCTTACAGGTATTTTACAGCACTGCTCTTGGGTTTTGATGGCTTGCTTAGCTTGGTCTAGTTAGAAGGATTCAGTCCTGGCAGTTAATTTGTGCGAACGGAATTGGGAGAGTTCTTGTTGATTTCTATCGTGGTTGGGGAGGTGCATTTTCTACGAAGGTGAGAGGCATGAGATACGTAATGATTTTTCTTCTAGATGGGATCAATGGAAGTTCTTGGCTAGATGAGTTACAGCTCAGTTCTGAAAGGAAGTTCATAAATTCTTAGATAGCACGGCAGTTTCAGACCATTAGGTAGATGATATTACTAAATGGTGTGCCTTGATAAGGGTATAAACTTTAGAAAAAAGGCAATGTGTTTGAATTAAGGATACTTCATTAGTATTGTGGCACTCTCTTGTTGGATTCGACTGTTGATATTCAGGTTGGCTTGGTAGCACAGAAGAATTATAGGAGTATCCCTCGTGGAATGATCGAGTATCGGATGTGTGTTAGATGTTCGAGCAGTGTAGCTGGGATCAGATATGGCGATTCGTGTGCTTTATGGATTGAGAGACTGAGAGTTTCAGTGATCAGATGGATTTGTGGTTGTGGACCGTGAGAAAATAGCTAAGGTTAGTCAGAGGGTAGTATGTGCCATGGTTCAGTCATTGCGAACCTTCAAAGAGTTAATTATCTATTGTGGGTAACCAGAGTTGATTTGGGGTTCATCGATAGGTCCAACATGGATGTGTGTTCTACACCTGGTCAGATTTGTTTACTCCGAACGGCTATTGTTGGGAGATGTGCCATTCGATTGTTGTTAAGCTTATTCGCGATATGTGAGTTACCCTCCTGCGTTACGAGGAGTTGAGATTTGGTGGTTATATGCACAAATGGTGCGGTTTCAATGGGGCTATATAGCGGGATTTGAATGAGACGGGCATATGGGGTATTGCATGATTTGTTGCGCGTTGGATATGTTCCTTCGGGCTGGTGTGGCATTGCGTCATTTGCTTCTCCGTGGTTATGGTGATTCACTTTTGGGTGCTAGGCATCAAATTGGTTTGGTTGATGGTTTGGGCAGAGTGACTTGAGGTGTTTCATGTGGAGCAGTGTTTGGATAGGACCACGCATTGTAGCGAAGCTACGTGGAAATATGACCTTTCGGGTTAGATTCATGTGTTCTATTTCTATGATGTGAGACGGGTTCTCAGCCTTGTGTTGTGATGGTACTGGTGAGCTTGTGGTACAGCTCTCTCATTTGAGTCCTCCTCACGGTTTGAGTACGTTCAGATCGTTGCTTATTAGTGCGCGGACTGCACGAGTTGTGGCTCTGGATTGTATTGGTGTGTCATGTCACCAGAGTAGTTGTGTTGAAATTAGATGAGATTGTTGGGATCTAGAATGAATACAAACGGATTCGGTTTCAGCGTGTTGGAGGGATATATTGATGTTCGGCTCAGAAATTTGCTATAGTCGTTGCCAAAGGAGAAGTGACTTCATGAATGGTTGACCTGAGGAATGGTTATGGCTCACTGTGTGTTTTATTTATATCTGGTAGTATATGAAAGTGTTAGGATGAGACTTTGGTGATAAGAGGTTTTCTACCGGTATTCGGTTGTTGTGTACAGCTGCTGTGAATGGAAGTTATCGCTACAGGTGTTTGAGTTATGTGGTATATCAGATAATTGCACCTGAGGTTGCAGGCATGGGTTATTACAGCTTGTTCGGGCTTGCAGATGTGTTTCCGCTTCTGCGGTCCTTCGCTTGCAGATGTGTTTCCGCTTCTGCGGAAAAACCACCGCATCTGCGGAGCCTGCTGCACCAACCAAAACCGCTTCTGCGGTCTTCACTTCGCACCTGCGATGCCGCTTCTGCGGTCACATTTCCGCAGAAGCGGAAATACCATAAGCAACAGCCAAATAAAAATCTCCCAAGTCCAAAACTCTCCTTTAGCCCTCCGGAATCACCCCGAGGCCCCCGGGACCTCAACCAAAAACACCAACACATCCCAAAACATCATCCAAACTTGTACCAATTATCAAAACACCTCAAACAACACCAAAACTATCAAATTACATCGAATTCAAGCCTAAGTTCTTCTAAAACTTCCGAAACACGCTTTTTATCAAAAATCCAACCAAACGGCGTCCGAATGCCCTGAAATTTTGCACACACATCACAAATGACATAACGAAGCTACAGCAACTCTCGGAATTCTATTCCGACCCTCGGATCAAAATCTCACCTATCAACCGGAAATCGCCAAAATACTAACTTCGCCAATTCAAGCCTAATTCTACACCGGACTTCCAAAACCAATTCCGATCACGCTCCTAAGTCATAAATCATCCAATGAAGCTAACCAAATCATAAAAATTCCAATCCGGGCTCATATACAAATAAGGCAACTCTTGGTCAAACCTTCCAAATTCAAAGCTTTCAACTGAGACTGTTTCTTTCAAATTCATTCCAAATTTTCCTGAAAACCAAAACCAATGATCTACATTAGTCACAATACATAACACGGGGCAAGTCATGCCCGAGAACTGGCGATCAAAGTGCAAAAGCTCAAAACGACCGGTCGGGTCGTTACACAAGTTTTATTAACTTACTTTTTCTTTTGGTGCAGAATCGAACATTTTTTGCACCACATGATGTTGATTATGTCATCACTAGGCTCCAGACATTATCCGACCCTGCTTTTCCTAGCCAAATTATTGTCTGAAAATGGGTTAAAGTTATTTAAGAAGACATGTTTTGGGTATTTTCTTTTCCTGCCCAAAATATGTATCCAAAATCAGGCAATTCACCTTCTCATGAAGTACGAATAGAACACATTTGGTTTTGACTTTTTTAGAGCAGAGATAAAGGGGGAGAGGCTGAACTTTGGGTTGAGGGAGTTTGCCCTTATCACTGCCTTAGATATTTTACAGAAGTGACGGACTTTGGTTACACAACTAAGTATGACAGTAAAATAATGAGGAGCTATTTTACGAACAAGAAAAAAGTTGAGAAGTCATACTTGAAACAAATTGTAACCAGTCGTAATTGGGTGAATGATGAGGATGCAGTCAAGCTGTGTATTCTCTATCTGATAGAATTCTTCATCTGTCCCTCAGACAAAGATAATATAGGTTTAATAGACCATTTTAGGTTCTACTTGGTGGACTCGGGGCAGTATGCGAATTACGCATTGGGGCATCGAAGCTTATACACAATTGCTTTAGTCCATTAGGCACAAGCTCAACCCTTCTGTGCATTTTATCTCATTCGAGGTTTTGCACTCTCTATGCAAATACGATTGTGTGAGTGTTGTTCTACAGTCAACACTGATATAGCTACAAGGGTTGGTAATTGGATCCACCGCATACTTAACTGGACAGCTGTAAGGACAAGATATGGTTATCTGCATTGGAAGATAGAATGATCAAACCATCATGGATCAAGGTAAATATTTTTTACTTCTGAAAAGATAATTTAATAAAGATTATCTACACATTTTATACATATTATGACTAGGTCCCTCACATTTTTTTCACTCAGTTCACCAACATACTTGAAGCCCAGAATAGCTTTCAAGAATGACTTTACCAGACATAGTTGAATACATCCTTGAAGAAGATGAAATAAAGGCCGAGCATCCGACAGATGCTCCATCTCTATCTGGACATAAGCAGGCAATGGGAATAGATGACAAGAAAGATATTGTGAAACAAATAAAAAAATTAAGAAAAGATATTGGTAAGGTAACATCTATACATAATCCTGGCTAGTTTCTTTAATTTATGTTATGCAAATTATTTCGTTAACTCTTTCTATTTTAATACGTAGGTGGGTTCAGACCTTGGAACCTTCAAGAAAGAGGTATATATATATATATATATATATATATATATATATATATATATATATATATATATATATATATATATATAGTAATAGTAAAAAGCCTCTAATTGTACGATACGTTATAAAAAAATTTGTTCTTTAGGTTTTTGAAGAACTAGGTAGCATTCGACTGCTACTCAATGATTCCACAAGTCTGTTTTACAGGAAATAAACGGTCAAAATGATACTAACATTGATGCTAAGGTTTCATTCGAAATATATATTCATTTTGGACAATAATTTTTACCATGTCCATATTTCTATTATCAATCATAAAGTATATAGCCTAACAAATTATGCTTGCAGTTTACTGAGAGTTCTACAAAAAATGATGAGCTAATATGAAGAAAAGAACAATCAACACGATCCAGGCAGTAGTGCTAAACCAGTGTTGGCCAGTAGCATTAAAATAGGTATCTTAACAATTTTAACAAAATTGTTAAAATTATATTGTACATTATATTAACATTATATCTACGTTAAATCTACATATAGCCTAAATTACCAACAAATAATCTACATTATATTTCCAATTATTTTCTTAGATACATGACACATAAATGATATTCAAAATGAGGAGAATGTTTCTGTAGGTATTGACTTATCTTCCCAATTTCAAGGGGTATTGGATGAAGAAACTGCAGGTATGATTTAGTACATTTTATCAACATATTTCACAATACATATTGCATCTCAGCTACAGGACATCATTTCAACAAATTTACTACAATTAAAGTACAATTTATCTATGGTGTTGTTTCTATTTAATACAAATTATCTATAATTTTATTAAGCTGTACATATTTATTGTAATTGAGAAGGAAACTATGCATGTGGACTCTCCAAAACAGGATGCTAAAGTTGGCATACAAGGAGAGCATTTAAATGAGAAGAAGGAGACTATGCATTTGCAATCTCCCATTCAACAAGCAAACGTTATACAACAAAGAGACGATTGCTGTGAAGATTTCAGTGGTATTATATGTTGCAATATAATTGTAGGGAAAAAATAACATGTTTTACATAAGTTTTAATTTTCCAAAAAGAACTGATGCAACCAACATACAATGTTGTTTTATTTTAAACTTTGAAGGTGAACCAGCCGGCTACATCAATGTAGGTGATTCGGACAATGACTCCAGGTCTGGAAAAAGGGAAGTAACACTTGATGATTTTGAGCTGCCAGAGAACTTCTCCCAGATTATTAAGTTCGGCGAGCTTAATGAAGATAAAACAACTCGTGTGCATCAAGGAAAAACAAGGCAGCCCGGAAAGCATGCCAGATCCCCCTTTCTCCCTTATTACAGTTCTGAGTGAAGCACTTCTGTTGGACCTCCAATTTTCCTCATCAAGCATCCATTTACCGGGGTTATTGGTGACGATGTTGATCCTGACTTGTTGGAAGAATTCAATAAGTGGTTACACTTTGGTACCGACACGGTTTCAAAGAGGTTAGATAATACAATTTTTTCATATTATCGAGTGCATACAATTTTTGGATTTCCAGTTAAAACTACATAATACTTGTACTCGCTATGTGATTAAATAGGAGGAAGGCACCGTATTCTTTAAAAGATAACCAGCTCAACACGTAGTATGATCTTGGAGTAGAGAAAGTTGATAAAAAAGAGTGGTTTTATACTTTGGCACATCTCGGGCAAGTTCTCAACGATACGGTACACACATACCCTGGCAGAATTTAATGATTAGCTATAGTATTATGTTTTTTTTTGAATTCTATTATTTTTTTTGTTTGAAAATTATAGTTAAATTGTAAGAAGCATTGAGAAATAACGAAATCTGTTTTTTTTTTTTATCAACACCGTAGACGCTATGGAGCGCTACTTTGGGATTATGCTAGGAAAAAGCAAAAGCTTGGTGCAATTAGTGAAAGTGAGGTGACTGACAGATTAGCAAGAAAAAAAGGTGCACCAGTTGTGAACGAGAGAATACAAGTCCGAAAAAAGAAGAACTAGCTGCCCTTTTCAGTAGAAAAATTATAGTTAAAGTAGTTAGTTGTAGCTGGATTGTAGTAAAATTATAGACAAATTGTTTATTAAGAACAAGTCAGATGCAATTTATTTGTAGCAGACTTGTGCTACATTTGTTTTACCTTTTGTTTTGTTGTCAAGAAGTCTACTACTTAGAATAAAAAACATCTGTGGCTTTTTTTTTTGTTGAAAGTTGTTAGTACTTGATCTCGATATTGCTACTATATAATTTCTTTACATCTTAACTATAATTATGTCTACAGCTACAACACAAAAATACATAATTTATTCAATTTAAGCAGTGTTGTTAGGAAAGGCTGCAAAGTAATAAATAAACACAGTATTTGAACGAAATAACTACAATACAATTGCATTAAGAGTTGAAATCTGTTTATCAAACATTCATTAAAGGAAACTATTTTTATTCAAATTAGCAATACAATTACACCATAACAGAACAAATACAACTTCATATGTCTTAAAGGACAGATTATCATCAACGGTACTCAGTAAAAAAAACTTTAGACTGTATCAATTTTTATTTCCTTTTGGAGCATTCCTACAAGATCTTTTGTTATACCCTTCTAGTCCGCAGTTGCCACATGAAACCTTGTAATTTTTTGCATTTACTTAATCATATGGTTTGTATCTTTGTTTTTGAGGTCTCCCTGGCTGCCTTTTCCCGGTAGGTGGCTTTACAACTTCTTCAGCTATATGTTGTGGCACATTTCATTTGCTTTCGTCAGGCAGCGGGTCTCCTGGTATTTCTTAAGTCTGGGAAAGGCTCTCCCTCGTGTAATAAGGAGAACAATAATTTTCATAAGATTCGTTCCTGTGCCTCAAAGCCGCCAAAGCATGTGCACAAGAAAGTTCATCAAGCTGGAATTGTCCACAACTACATCTCTTGTTTTGAAGGCAAACAATGAAGCGCTTCACACCATCTATCACAGTATGAATGTGATCTCTGGAAACCCTCACCTATAATTTCATTTCAAACACACAACAAGCTATCAGCAATAGATATAAAAACAAAATAACTACAATTATACAACAACTTTTCTATAATTAACAGTATATATTTAGTTTGATGGAATCATTGATCTGATATTAATGGCTATAGCTTACTCTCGTCTTCTGCGACAATGTCCTGTTGTCCTCCAAATCTTTGTTGTATTTTTCCCAAGGTATGAAAATGTACCCTTTGCATTTAATAACTTTTCACTAGTCCAACGTTCAAGAAGAGTCCTCATGTACTCTAATAGTTCTACTACGGGCAGCTCTCTTACATCTTTTTTACCGCATTCAATGACTCTGCAATGTTTGATGTCATCGTCCATGTTCTGTTCACCGTAGCATGTACCCGAGACCATCTGTGATAGCCAATATCGTATAGGTATGCTTTAACATGCGTGTCGATCTCTTCAAACGTGTATGATTGCGCCGTGGCAAAGTACAATTCGCTTAACTTTAGATGACCCTTCTTGAATTTTGACCTTATATTTGTCCAAATATGCCACATGCAAGCATAATATGGCATGCCGGTATAAATAGTAGATATTGCCTTCAAGATACTCTCATTCCGGCCCGAAACAATACACATATTTGATTTTTCACCATATGCATGTTTGAAATTGCTCAAAAAACCACCTACATGATGCATCATTTTTTGAGTCAACAACAGCGTATGCCTGTGGTAATATGCTACCTATCATATAGGTGGAAAAAAGAACTTCATTTTCTGTAATAAAACTTGAGAGTATAAAAAATACAGACTGAAAAACAACTTTATAACAATATTTATACAATTAATCTACAATACCTGTTGCATCCATTGTGCTAGCTGTTAGCATGATTCCCCTATATGCTGATTTCAAGAAGGTGCCATCAACTACTACAACTGGCCTACAATACTCTCAACCCTTGATGGACGTACTGTCACGACCCAAACCGATGGGTCGCGACGGGCACCCGGTACCTTACACAATCGAGTACCAACATATCGTATCTTCTCGTATCATGCTAACATAGGTAAATGAGACGGAAAGGATGCCGTAGGATAACTAGAATAAAACATGTAGTACCAACTTATACATAAGACATACGGGCCTATAAGACCAAAATGATCACTCGTAAACTGAATATAGGCCGACAAGGCCATACAATCTTTTACGTACATGACATATGTCTACAAGCCTCTAAGAGTACATAAGTATCATAAAGGTCGGGACAGGGCCCGCCATACTAAACAATACACGTCCAAATCATACTGAACAAATAAGCAACTCCGGAGCAAATGGAGCGCACCAACATCTTCCGTTGAGCTGATAGCCTACTTGGAGGACTCTCGACCTGTCCATCGGGACCTGCAGGCATGAAACGCAGCGTCCCCAAGCAAAAGGGACGTCAATACAAATAATGTACCGAGTATGTAAGAAATAAAAATGAGTAAATATAGACATGAGAGAAACATGGAGTAAAAGACTCGACATGTAAGTCTGAATACTCTGTGAATTAGTAATATGTATAATGCCATGCATATGCGTATAAATGTCATGTCGTGCATAGGTACATGTGTTCATAACATCATTAAGCCTCTGAGGGCATCCCATCATATCATCTCGGCCACTGTGGGCAAGATCATCAACGTATACCAGCTGATCAAGTGGTGGTGCGTATATAACGCCGTAACCTTTTCTCATGTCCCATATACATATAAGTACATAATATATATATATATATATATATATATATATATATATATATATATATATATATATATAATGCCATCAAGTCATGGGTCAATGTACATATATAAATGAATGCAATGTATAAGAAGTACGTCAATAAAATCTCTCGGAATGTCATAAGATCATTATTCCTTTGAGTAATATCATGAAGTAAACTTTATTTTTCAACTTACGTATTTTTCTTAGACCCATGAATAGAAGATGTAATAATAAGACACATGGAATTCAAGAACATAGGCACCTCTAATACTTCTATGAAATAGAGTCATTTATGAAAGCTGTGCGTTTGCTCGTTTCGTTTATATCATTTGGATCATACCAAAAAGAAAGAAGGGATAACCTTAACATACCTGAGCCGATTCTCTTGACAATCCCTCTAATACACGTCGATTGCGACAAAACATGTAACGACGGATCGAAGTAGGAGGAAATCAGTATGATATTCTTTGAGAAAGATTGCACCGTACTCCCTTATAATTACCAAATCTCACGTTCTTACGACGCCATGAAATCTGGTTTTATTGCAAGATTCCTTCTAACTTTGATTTGGAAGATTAACGTTGCTGGAGTCCTTTTGATGCATAAATTCATGCATCCAACTTCCATCATTGGAAAATGTATTTATTTACAATAGTTGGTGCAGCAACATCCATGTTGATTTATTTTGTGCCACCACCTCCTTTAGACTTGATTAGTTGGCAATTTGTTGCCACACTTACATACCCCCCACGTGGATAGTTGCCGCCTGATAATTATCCAAATCTCACTTAAATAATTTTCCTCAACTTCTAATTAATTTGTTAACTTTCCACTCAAATTAATAATTACCCAATTATACACATAATTAAGAATTATCTCAAATTACTTATAATACTGCTTACTTTTAACATACATTATACACCTTACTATCATGGTCATGTGGTACCTTGTATGGCACTAGTCCATAAATACGGGGTATTATAGCTTGGACCGTATTTTATCAAAATGTCAAACTTCGACGAAACTCATTTTCTTCGATTCGCTTACCCTCTCATCTTCACAAATTTACTTATCACTTGTTATAAATAGCATAATACTTATAATCTCAAAATAATCTCATTCCCGAACTTACATCGATTAACTTACGACGAATCTTTAACGTACGAAAATGCGGGATGTAACATCTCATTTTCGAGCTTTCATCAATTTACTTATGGCGTACTTTCACGTACGAAAACATGGGTTGTAACACGTACTAAGTACAACAAATGCATACAAGAAACAATCATCTTCAGTCTTCTGCAATTTCACTACCGACCCCAGATAAGTCTTCTCCAGAATATACAAATAACTCGGCAAGCGACTGTAGGAATCAGCAGGATGACCTCTCAAAAATTCCAAAGCCTTTTCCTTTGCTCTCCAAGCTTACATGTATGTTAAGATCATACCATAATCCGACAACATATCAGTTTGTATGATCTTTTGGTGTGTATATTATCTTAGGATCCGCATATTTTGGCATCACCATCCTGCCAACTACCATGGCAGTAGGTTTGCGTTGTATGTATGTGTTGTCCATCAAAGTGCATGTGTGCAAGCTGTTGAATTTTGGAACCTTGAACAATGTTGATTCATTTAAGCTGGTGGACTTGAAGTGCCACGTACAATTGTCTGCAACACATTGGAGGCAGTGGCTACATAATAAAAACAATTCGAAAAATATTATGAAAAATGCAGCTACAAAATACGAGGCCGTTTAAGCACAAAAATCTTATATTAAACAATTTATATACAAATTATACAAAAATATGAATTTGACTAATGAAATGTTCCTACCTTCTTGCACTAGACCTTTTCACCCTAAATTGAAACTTATTCATGACAGAATAGTGCTTTGCACTGACAATTGTTTTCTTGTCTTGGTAAACTTGGCCTACTTCAATAACATTTGTCGTATGTTTTGTTATGATGATACTTTCATATTCCACAATTGCCAGAGATGTTGGTCTATCAATCAACTTCATTGTTCCTAATACTTCTCCAATTATGTTACAATTGCTTGACAATTGTACCACGTTAGACATACGATAATCAGATGAACCTGCACTCGATTAAAAGTATCTACGATTGAGACCTCTGTATATTTATGTGTTCGGTATTTGACAGAATACTTGAAGATACATAACAGTTGAACAACATTTGTTATGTAGTATTATTGTAGATAAGTTGTAGTAAAATTGTAGAACACGTGAAAGTGACAAAACATCAGTACTGAAAAAATAGAGCAAACCTGCAATTGTGCTCGAATTTGAGATACTGCATTCCAAATCGAAATCACGCACTGTTATACACAACGGATACATTCCTAAGTTTTTGTTTTCCTTTTTCGTCTCCATATATACTCGAACTCCCAGATCGTTCTGAATTTCCATTGGAGGAAAACGTTCGTTGACAGTGTATTTGATTTTGATGATTTTTGCGGAGGTATCGATTATTAGATGCTCTGCAATTGCGGAATTCAATTGACTATAATTTGAATCTTCATTGACTACAATTCCATCAACATCAAAGTCTTTGTATCTCCCAACGCTATCCCAGTGACCATTTAGCTGAAGCATAATATTTTGACATTATATCGCGAAATTCAATACAATTGTAGCTAATTGTTTGCATTTTTTTTTTCAAAACCTTCGTTTATGGAAAGCCAGAGGAAACAGAGAGAACCAGAGAATAGAACTTGATTATCAGAGAAATCGGCGTAATAGAAGATTCTACAAATACATTGGCTTGATTGAGGTGCGATGATTGCATAAGTAAAATCTCTGAAGAAATATACGTGATCCCAAAATTCCGCGTCTAAATAAGGAAGACTACCACATAAAGGATTCTAGTTTAAACAAACAAATAATATAATATATATATATAATATATATAATATATATATATATATATATATATATATATATATATATATATATCATATATATATATATATGTTGTAGCTAAAACTTGTTTAGGTCGGGTAAATAACTTAACGTGGACAATTTTAATAATAAAATTTCAAATAGTATATAGAAACGAAAAAATATCATGTTATATCACCTAAAATGTCCAAAATGTTGCAAGAGAAACTAAGCTCTCCCTTCGAAAGGTATATATAGGGCTCCAAGCTCTGGGAATAGAAAATTAGCTGGTAATATGCAATAGCTTTTAAGTAAATAAATAATACAAAAAGATTAAGGGTAGAGTAACTAACGCGCCCTAATTGCAACTAAAGAAGCATCGGTGCGCGCTCCATCTATACTAAGCAAAAACACACAAAAAATTCAACTTCAAAAAAGTTAAAAGTGCAAAAAACTTAAAAAGGCTCTCAGAGGGCAGAATGCACAGCCCAACCGTTTAAAGAATCTAAAGAGCACATCTTCACATCACCTGTACCATCACGTTTTTGCTTGCACTTCTGACATCCAGATAAAAAAATAGAGTTAACCATAAATAGAGTTAACCAGCCAACAAAATGGATTTCAACAGAAAATTATGAAGTCAATGGCAAATTACAACTTTCCTCTAGACACACAGGTTGGCAAGTGAATCCGAAACGATCTGGCTCGACTTATCCGGATTCGTGTTGTGTAAGACTCACTAAAAGGAGACTCTTCTACCAAGAGTTTCTTCATTGTTAGAGCTCGAACCTAAGACCTCTGATTAAGAGAGGAGTAATCTCATCCATCCTTTGGTGGTAAATATGTATTAGCACAATTTGCTTTGCACATGTCGGCGGATCTCTAGTTCTTTTCGTTTTTCCTTTTAACCTAGCTTTCTTCTCTAACAGAAATTATAAGACCCATGCATTTCAGATATCAGTCTAGGTTGTCTAGACTTGCTTCATTGCAGCAGAGGATATCAAGTACAATACATAACCTTACTACATAGTATTCTCCAAGAGTAGTAAAAAATTGCCAGTGATTTGAAGGCATTTTCCAAGCATGAATAATATTCCTGTTCTATCATGACCATGGTACCTAACTAACCAATCAATCAATATTCTCTGTGCTATTCTCACGAGATTTTGGAATGCAGAATTTGGTCCATTATCAATTTGCTTTGCAAATATACTCTGTTTTTGACAGTCTGGACATGGGGATGGAACCAATAAACTACCAAGCTTTTGGAGCCAAAAGATACAGAGTTATTGCCTTGCTGGTCACATCTGTAAAAATAATATTTGTCATCCCTCGTTTGCAGCATTTCCAATTTCTTTGTTATGGTTAAACAAGGAAACCTTCCTCTCGTGATTAATCCAAGACAAGAACTTATATCAGTAAGATTAGTTTCGCACGACAGTGGCTCTGCCTCGCACCTTCACACCTTTCATGTACATGCTGACTGATACAGGAGGCCAACGGGGCAAAGGAACAGATCACCAAAGCCCTAGTAGCCCCAGGGGATACTAGGATCCCCTTGGGTTCTCTTTGAGTAATTTACATATTTATTTAATGGATCACCTATTATGCGGAAAAAGTTATGTTTCACCAACTAAAATGACAAAATTATACGCTGGATTTGACTAAGAAACATCAAATGTGAACAAATAAAAGTATGCTTACTGGGGAGAAGCTGCTTAGAATAAGAAATATGCTATAAGAGATAACATTATTCAGCTAGAACTCAAATAATTTCTAAACAAATCACTTTTACTATGCTTCAAATATTCTAATTATACAAGGAACCAGGGAAGTAAATGCATTGCTTACAACAGAATAATGGTGACATCTCAAATCTAGACTTCAAACTGCTATCAAAATGGGCGTTCCTTGTTACTCATACGATTCTGAAGCAGGGGAAGCATTGTTGCAATTGCATAAGTCCCATGGTGAATTGTCAATTTCATCATAATTCAGATTGATGCATCTTGGAATGCTAATTAAGACACTCTCAATTGTCGCAATCTTCAAGCATTTAAATCCTTGTCTGCTTTTCTAATTGGGGCTATCGGCAGAGCTACATCATCTATTGCACCAGCACCGTTTTCCAGGCCTATTAGAGGATCAGATTCACCTTCCTTTGTCTGTATCATTTAAATGAAAGAAGAAGTGATGATCAATAGTTGCATGACTTGTCAAGTTCTGTTTTATATGTCCAACAATGAAATAAAATGCATTTGATAGAACAAAAATATCACGTCATACCTGAAGTTGTACCGATACTTCTGTAGCTTTTTTCTGACCTTCGCGGCTGCAATAATATGAATAGAGAACCATTCCTATCAAAGCAACAAGGATTCCAAGAATATTCCTCCAGTTGAATGGGTCATGAAGTAAGATATACCCAAAAGCTAATACTAGACAGGTTTTGAGATGGCCAAGGACTTGGTAGGTGACAGGGGATGTCTTTCCAATCACAAGGAATGTGCTAAAGTTAACAGAGACTGCGATCAAGCAGGAGAGGGCAATGAAAACCTGTAATTATAAAAATGAATCAGGTATGGGACCATACACATCAGAACAGCAGTAAATACATTGTCAAGAAGGGTTTATAATGTTACCAGCACTTGTGGTGTATATCTGAAGGCAAATACATTTTGCTGAGTCAAAAACTTATCCAGAAATGGACCAGAGATGAACAAAGTCATGGCTTGGTATGGACTAGATTGATACAACAGTTGTGTTGAAGAAACCTTGAACTTCTTCTGGATGGTATTGGTCATCTGAACGAAGCTAATTAAGAAATAAACAGTAGAACATATTCATGGACCACGGCAATATATGTCTTAAAAGACCTAGCTTTCGAAATTGATTTACAAACTTTTCCATATCATGTTTGATGCGAATAACATAGGTGAAAAGCCATGAATGTCGAGACGATCAAAATTATTACAATAAAATTGCAAGGAAATGCAGCTCCAAAAGACAACAGGTATAACAAAGCAAGTTATAAGTTCAAGGTCGGTTACATAGATAGCATTAAGATTTTGCATCTTACTCCACATTAGAAGCTAAACATGAAAACTGATAGCATGAAGAATCCGCTGCACCTAAGGGTGTGACCTAGTGATCAATGGAGTGGCGGGGAGAACTATGAGGTTTCAGCTTAAATTCTAATGGAGGAAAAAAATACTAGGTGATTTCTTCCCTTCTAAGACTTGGTGGCCAGAGTTACCCGGTCCCTGTACGGCTGTACTGGTGGGAGGTAACACGTACCACGTGGAATGAGTCGAGGTGCACACTGCACACAAGCTGGCCCGGTCACCACCGTCATCACAAAAATAAAAAGGAATGCATCCCTCACTAGTCCGCAATTAAGTCAAGGACCTCTATTAAACGAAAATCACCACATCTAATCCTTATGCAGGTTGACACAGTGTTCTTAAGAGGGAAAAGCACGGAAAAGTGACAATCTCCATGGGGCTTGAATGGAAAAGCAAGAAGTGAAGCACACAATCTACACAAATTAAAAAACACTTAACATATATGAATATTTTTATAACAAAAAAATGAAATATATATGAAAATCTTAGTACTATAATGTTTGCATTAGGGTAGGCTGTTTACATCACAGCCCTTGGGGTGCAGCTCTTCCCCGGACCTACGTATATGCGGAATGCGTTGTGCACCAAGCTGCCTGACCCTTATGACTATCAACTTCTCAAAGTTGAGATTCAATGAACCGACTTCTTCTCATGGGGATCACTTCGTGTGTTATTGTTCGAAGGACATGACTTCACTCATGAAGTGATAACCCTTCGCTTAATATTGCTTCATCGCTTGAAATGAGAAAATGAGTGCGAAAAGGAGTGCAAAACAATGAAAATGAGGAGTTAGCTACTTCAGAAGGATACAATTTGAGCAACACAAGTCGTAAGAATAGCAAGAAGTGACAAGATAGAGCCCAAGAAGTTCAGCTGTAGATCGGTTACAGTTGCAATTCCAACACCCAAAAGAAGAACGCAAAGAGAGAGTTGAATGCTCCGACTGTAATAATGAAGAGAAGTTTCAAGTTAAATCACAAATAGAGAAGACAGACGAATCTACCAAGCCTAGCAGAAAATTACATAGCAAAAAGCAAATTCCATTAGTGTCAATATAACAAAACCATCAGTAGAAGCTATAGCACCCTCGAGCACCTTAAAACAATCAGTTTTTTGTTTATGGAAACATGATTCACTCTTTATATGTTTGGCTGAGTTTGGTGGTATCTGAGTTAACAGTACCAAATCATAATGTCAAGACTGACAAGTGAATTAACTTATCCTGGTAGTTTATGCAACTTTAGGTGTTATCCAGTTCATGTTTTAGCCAAAGTTGTAGTCTGAAGGAAAATGTAACAAATCAAAGAAAATGCATCAATCAAAACGTCGATTAACCCAATAAAATTGATCAAGCAACCTGAACTTTTATTTTTATTTTTGTTGAGAAAGATAAACTAACCTGAATTTCTTGCTGAGGAATAGTGTCTCTAATAGTACAGTGCATGGAATGATTGCAAGCTTCGTCATCTAGCACATTTAGAGATAAAGCTTGAAGTTCAGAATTCATTAGGCAGAATGGACATTAATATTTGAAAGGGAAAATTTCACATCATAACAACTCGGCTCCCTACTTTTCAATTTTATAGCCCTATATTTCAATTTACAACCAACTAGCCCAAAAATAATAGGCTAATACTCAACATTCAACTCCAATAGATTCTCGAAACTACTATTTAATTTTTAAAAAAGATTGCTCAAGCTTTTAAGTTATTTTTTGAATAAGTAACTGTGACTAAAATATTAGTTCAACAAACCAGTTCCATTTGGGTGGTGAATATTAGATTTTTAACAAGCTTAAATATGTGGGTTTAAATTTCGAATTTGATTTTGTGAGAACTTTAGAGTGGGTGTTATTTAGACTTGTTAGAAATAGTATAAGGAGGTTGTATGTAAAATTTGAAGTCATTTAATGGAGATTTGGACTGGTTTTGAACAAGAATTGTAACTGAAAATCGTGGAAGAAGTTCGTCTACAGACGCTTGTATAAAGGTGTATAAAAGTGTATAATAGTGTATAAGATGTGTTTATACACTCATATACACTATTATACAAGATTATACATGATTATACAAAAAACTGACTTCGTCTTCAACCTTGCGTTTTTTCTGAAATTTAACTCAAATCTACTCCAAATTACTTCAAATTTAAATTTTGAACTCCTTTTGATATTTTCAATCAATTGGAACAACACCCAATCCAAACAACTAACAAACTCAAAAAATTCTATTTTCGAAAGTAAAGCTTTGAATGGCCTTCAATGGTGGACTTCTACTCTTCAATTTTCTGACATTGCAAACAGGGGGAGAATCAGAAAATACACGGCCCCTTGAAGCATATGTAGAAGATGTGAGAAGAAGAGAGAGTGAAAGCAATGGTTGTGAGAACACATATTTAACTCCAAAGCTTTTAGAAGCAATGGTTGTAAGAACACAGATTTTGAATTTGCTAATGCTTTCAAAATATGTACAATATAGTCTAGGTAGGGTAAAACTTAAAAACATAGGCCATTTTTTGTTATAGTGTGAAGTCATGTGTATTTTCTTGTAATTCATAGAAATAGCGATGAAGGTGGATGAAGGCAAAGAATGTACCTGATAAAAACCAACAGAATTGAAACCAAGGCTAAGGTTTAGCAAACCAATTGAAATTCCATTGAGAATACCAAATCCAACTACAGTTCTTGGATCAAAAGGTTTGTGTTCAAATAACTTCATCCATAGTGCCACATGGAGGGAGCAAAAAGTGACTAGTAGATGCCAGCTTGTCAAAGTTGTAGCTGCCATAAAACAAAGTTTACAGTACATTATCATCTCCTCTCTATCCCAGACTTGGAATAAGTGAATTAAAACCTGTAACAGCCACTACAGCCCAATTTGAAAATCTAGGTAAACAGTAGAGACTCTTTAAGTGGTTCAAGCATGAGTTTTGCAACCATGAAGTGATATTAAATGCAGTTTGTAAGTTCAAGACTATTAACATTCGTCGTAACTATAAACTAACAAATTTAACCACAGATTTATTGAAATACAATACTATCGAGGGAGATTAACTTAGAACCCATTTGGCTTATAGCTGATTTAGAGTAGCTGATAAGCATTAGGTGCTGAAAAGCACTTTTAAGTGTTGAAGCTGATCTAAAAAATAAGCAGTTACGTGTTTGGATAAAAGTGCTGAAATTAATAATAAGCAGCTGAAGAACTGGGTATACGAAGAGTTTTGTTTTAAAAAGAAGTATTTTAGGGATAGAATAGTAAATATTTTGGTCAAACCTAGAGTGCTTATAAGCTGAAATTTGATAAGTTGGGGGAGACCAACTTATGGCTTTTGGCTTATTTTTGACTTATAAGCACTTTTAAATTTACCAAACGCGTAGATAAGCCAAAAAGTACTTATAAGCTAGTTTGACCAGCTTATAAGCTTAGCCAAACACCCTCTTAGTTTTCACCCATCGGTGATTGATACAGCTATTACAATGCCAGGATAACTTCTTATCTTATGAGAAACCAGAAACGGGTAATGCATGACATAAAACAGAAGCATATTCGCCCTCAGGCCCAGTGGCGGATCCAGGATTTAAACATTATGCAGAGTCGAGTTCGGATTCAACTACAACTCAATTGATTTATTGGGTTCGAATCCATTATTTGTACTTAGTGAATTTTTTAACACATGCATAGGATCCGACCAAAGCTACTGGTTTTGATGAGCTCTGGATTGGAAAGTATATAGACTGGCAAAAGCTATGGTATCAAATTAGCAGAAAATTAATCAAATATTCAATATTCACTCTTCGATTTCAGAATCAAATATGAGGAAAACCTTTCGGAAATGATGATCAATTATAGGAAGCAGAACTTAACCAAATTCGAAATTTAACTCACCAAAACGGAAACCTAAAGAGCTCATAAGCGCTTTATTGCAAATCACAATCGATACTGACGAAACAACAGACAGAGACAAAGCTCCAATAGTCCCTAGCTGAAAACGCTTGTTCTCACTCATCCTTCCTTTCAGCTACAGCTGTCTGCTTCCGCTCTTTATCTAGATCCAACAATAAAACAAGCATAAGTAATCAAACGAAAGAATCAGTCAATTTTACCTAAATAAGAGTGCACTAAATCTCACATCTTAAAGAATTCCAAAATCAGCAGCAAATTTGATCAAAACACAGCTAAAATCCTTCACGCGCCCACTTTCAAACTCTGTACGTAAGATCCGATCGTACGATATTTGAGAAGATTTTCAACTTCAATTTTTGGGCTAAAAAAAAGTTGGGCAGTGACTTTAGTCAGTTGCAACTTGCAACTACAGTTTGGTGCAAACTCACCAAACCGTGTATTACACTGAGTTTGATAAATTTTCTAATGTGGAAATGTAAATATGGAGTATATATGTATGCATATATCTCAGTCAAAATCTGAGAGAGGAAGTGATGGAAGAGAAAGAAGTTGAAGGGACGTGCTTGCTTCTTCAAGAGACAATAACCCAATTAGACCCTTAATCTTAAATGTTGGTTGGTTTGATCCTTAGACTTTGACACTTAGCATATAGAGTCCACCAAGTTTGGAATTTTTATGTTACTTTGTGATCCCAACATTTAGCTAGCGCTTGGCTATAGATTTCCAAATTTGTTTTAAAAAATTCGATTTGGTTGAGTTTGATTTGAAGATGAAAATGTATTTGGACATCAGCTTTCAAAACATATTTCGCTTTTTCTTTTTGAAACATGACTTATACCCACAAGTTCTAAAAACTATCACAAATACCCAACAGTATCTTCATCAATAACATTCATTATATTAATCACAAACCATAGTAATGAACATAAATAAATTTGAGACAAATTTGTACTTCAATTTTTAATGATGTCTAAATTTGTACTTCAATTTTTACATTGACCATCAAAGATATCCAATTGAGTATATTATCTAGGCAGAGGCGGAGCTACTATTCTATTACACGTCCGACAGAACCTAATAGTTTCATCCTGAATCTGTTGTATTAAAAGATCACAATATATGTTGCCTTTTTTAGAACTCAAAATCTGTAAAGTTAACATCATAGTTTCGCCTCTATTAATCTAGGAACACTTTTGGTATATTCATGAATCATTTTCAACTCATCAGTTGTGTGGATTTGCTACTTCTTTTTACCATTGGCAGCTTTTGAACTAAATAGTACTAATGTGATTTAGATGGAAGGGACCTCTCTTGGGAACAAAGTTAATCACCATTAATGACCCTAATACATGTGAAGCTGGAAATATGGATCTAAGCACCGTACGATCCCTTCGTTCCCCATTAATCACATATCGTGCTATTGAATCTTCATGCAATATTTTATTTTGACTAGCAAGAAAACATTATTTCATTGTTTCCATTCTTTGCTATTGAAATTAGTACTTTGGAACAAGTATCTTTTTTGTCCTCAAACTAGTAAAATGAGTGGTTTGTCAGCTCATACACAAATATGGAGAAAGTAATTAACTCATACACAATTTTGTTATCGAAGTTGCATCCTATCTTTGAGTTTAACAAACATAAAAGCTAAGTCGTATCAAGTTTCTACTTAAATTGATTCATCTACACTTTATTCTTCCTTTATTTATTGCTTCACTATTGCTCTTTTTATGGAGAAAAAAAAATAATACCATATATATTGGATTCTGACCTTACAATATACACAACACTTAAAGTATGACCCTACCTTATATTATATATCCACTTTTTGACAGAACCTTGTCATTTTATTCGGATAATAAAGTTTAAGCAAGCAATTACACTTGCGTTGTCATCAAATTAATGTCTCTTTTGCTAATTAATCTATATTTATATATAAATATAAAGCAGGGACATAAGCCTGCCTACGTGTCACCTCTCATTGCCCAAGAATCTCAAGTATCGTCATTCTCCTTTTTTCCTGATTTTTTCTTTTAAGTGCTCTGTCAAAAATTCTAAAGTTACCTTTTATAATAATAATCCTAATAATTGTGGCTCTTCTTATTATTACTTTCACACGTCGCTTCACTTCCTGTTCCGTTACAACACCTCCTTCAACCGTTTCTTCCTCTTCTTTCGCCAGTTAAATACCCATCTCTCCCTTCGTTCTCTCCGTCGGCCAACGTAAATCTCCTCTAGATTTCAATTGCTTGATTCTTCCTCTATTTTTATGTATTTATGCAGATATTTAAATTAATTACGTATGTTGTAAATTTTGAGAAAATTGATTCCGACTTTTTGTATCTGCCTAGAGTGCATTTGTATTGTATTGATTAGCTTTAATTTGCCTCGTTTGTTAGTGTTTTTGGTTGGGTTCAAATAATGGTGCTCTGGAAGAACCAAACTTAATTCTTTTGTATAATATATAATGAGATATGCTCAAGTGAGAATAAATAGGCTTTTGAAGGTGCCGGGAGTTTTAAGTGATGAAGGCAATAAAAATTAATGAATTACATTCTTAGTTTAATCTCTTTTGTTGGTATTGTGACTATTGTTTCGAATTTATTTTGAACAAGAAAGATCTCTTGGATAAAGTATGGTGAAGTTGAAGAAAAGAGAAATTGCCAACTCGAGAACAACTGTTACACATGCATTATTTCACCGAAAATTTTCTTTTTATTGTGGTGATGTTGTGCTTTTACTCAGTGTGCCACTAAGGTTTTTCCGAGAAAATTTTTCGTATTTCTTGTGAAATGTGTTTTCCTGTTTGTTAAAATTTCTTGACTGCTGCTTGAGTTTAGGATTATTTTCCAGCATCTGTAAGTACTGCTCTCTTTCAAATCATATTCTAGCTAATATGTTTGCAGTGAACCATCTGTCGATAATGTCTAAGGTCTATGTGCATCTTCATGACTGTTTTTTAAGGTCATAATTTTTCTTCCATGACAACATATTAACTGCTGAAGCATATCAAATTGTGAACGCTGATTGGTACGGAGAATATGGAGTTTTTGTAGGTTGAGAGTTATGGTTGTTGCTGAATTAAAGCCAAACAAGCAATATTCCTGAAATGTGAAAGAGAAGGAAATAGTGGGTGGTAGAAGCAGAATTCCTCGAAGCTTTCATTAGTGCAATACTTATGTTTCAAATTCTTATTTTCTTAAGTCGATATTTGCAATGTTTTTGTTTCTCAATAGGAGCAATATAATATTATAAGTACTCTAATTTTCAAACACTTCTTCTATTTAGTATAAAGTGTATGAGTGAGAGTATTTCTTATATGCACTATCATTAAAAGTTTAAAAGATTATGTTTCAGGAACAATTATACTTTATCGGTTATAATGAGTTATTTACCTGTTATAATAATTTATGGTAGATCACAGATAGATGATTGATTAATGTAAATTGATTCTTTATAAGAAATAGTAAACTTTTTTTTGAAAATTTTCTTTTTGACCGCGCGAAGCGCGGGTTAATTGACTAGTAGTAGTATAAGTTGTGGCTTCATTATACTTGAATTTGCATATAAAACTCTTTGATAATGAAGATGGTGAGTTTCGCGATTTTTCATATTAAGGTAGTACACAATTTTTTTTTAATAAAACTCAAATGTAAACGTTTGAAATGGTAGACAATCAGGGTGTGTTTTGCATGAAGGAAAATGTTTTCATGGAAAACTTTTTCATAGATGTGAGCACGTGATTTTTCCCGACTAAAATACTCCTACAAAAATCACAAAATAGATTCGTTTTAATTATTTTAATTTTTATAGATTTTTCTTGTTAATTTTTGTTTGCATTTAGTTGCATATTTAATATTTAAAAGGCAGAATAGCCTAAATGGCACTTGTACTTCACCCACTTTGTCATGCCGGTCCCCAAACTTACATATTTGTCAATTGAACACTTATACTCATTCAAAACGTGAATAATAAACGCTTATCCAACGTGGCTTATCATATGTGTCATATGTGGCTGCAGTGCGTGATTCACACGCCTGTAAGGGGCGTGAAGACAGTAAAAAAAGCCCTAACGGCAATAATTTAGCCTATTTAACATCCATCTTCTTCTTTGTACCTTATTCTCCATTGTTGAACATTGTAGAAGCTAAATTCTGATGCCTTCTTCTTTCTTTGTTAGCTTCAACTGTCAAAAATAGAATTTTAATTTCATGTGAATCTTCTTTGCCCATCAATTTTTGCAATCTCCTTTTGTTTTGAAAGTGGATTTTTTCTGCTTCTCCTGCAACAAATACGCTATTGCCGCCTCTTCTCCTTCAACAATGAGGATGCAACCTTTGTGTTATTGTGGAGTTGCTGCAGATCTTAAAATGTCACGAACACCCACCAATCCTGGAAGGAGGTTCCTGGGCTGCCGAAGATATGAGATTGGTGAAGGTTGTGGCTTTTTCAGATGGGTTGATCCTGCGATTGAGGAAGAACACTACAAGACTCTTCTTGCGGCTCTTATTAAGAAGAGTGATCGATGCCATTGTCAAAGAAGTCAAGGAAGGTCGAAGTTGAGAGTTGCTGCTATTATAATTGTGGTTGTACTTGTTCTAATGTTAGCTATTATGTTATTTGTTTAGGATTGATAGTGCACTTTGTTATTTCCTGGGTTTAGGCTACATATTTTGTGTTGATGTAAAATTTTGTTCATGAAATATATTGACAAAGGCTCCATTACAGCAACAAGTACTGGTTTACAAAACATTCAAAATAAGGGAGTTGGTTTACAAAATATTGTCAATGATAGGCAATCAACAAAAACATACATAATGAAGTAGCTTTACAAAATATTGTCTACCACAGTCAACAAAAACATAGTAAATATCAGTTGAGCACTTCAATTAATGTCTGTTGTGGCTTGGCTGCTTGGTGTGGATTGTGTAACTGGTGTGGCTTGAGTGGTTGTAGCAGACTTTGCCCTTCTGTAACTCTGTTCTTGCAGCTGCCTTTGTGTAACTGCTGGTCGGCCCTTCCACTTTAGTCCAGGTGGTTTGAACCTAAGTTCAATGTTGGTAGGAGCAGAACTTATGAGTGTAGAAGGATTGTGTACCACTCTGTCAGTAGTTCCAGACTGCACAAAAATAAAAGGTTGTGAGTGAGGGATTATGTAGTAAACCATTGTGTAATTGAGTTGAAATATTTACCCTCTGTATAACAGTGCCACTTGAATCAAATAGCACACCATATCCTGCTGTCTTTGTTCTCTTAGACCCTGCATTTGCACCACCTCTTCTAGGCTCATTGGTCTTCCTTTTTGGACCTCTTGCAACATTAGTTGATTGTTGTGTGCTTGGATCAAGGATTGCTGGTGTTGTTGATGTACTTGCAGGTATTGTTGATGCACTTCCAGCTGCTGCAGTTCCACTTTCAGCAGTTTCACCTCTACCTGAACTAGATCCAGCCCTTCCCTCTTGGTTTTTCTGCATACACATAACAAAACTATCACTAGTAATTGAATTCTTTCAATATTAGTAACAAAACAAACATTAATACTTACTGCTGATGGGCATCCTTTCTTGTTATGTCCTACAGTCTTGCACAAATAACATCTCATTTGTCTCCCTATCCTTGTACCCTTCCCAAACTTCTTCTTTGGTTCATCAGCAGCCTTTGTCCTTTTTTTCTTTGGCCTTCCCGGCATTGCAGTTATAACAGGTGGCTCAATAGCTGGCAGTGTGCTTGTTGGCCACAAATTCATACTAGTTAACGGTTGAATGAATCTGCTATATGCCTTAAGGTAGGTATCCTTTCTATACCAATGATCAACATATGGCTCAACCTCATAGTTCTTGTAATGCATTGCTGTAATTGCATGTGCACATGGAATTCCTTTGAGTTGCCATGATCTACAAGTACAGGTATATGCCCTAAAGTCAACAACATGTTTATATGGCCCATCCTGGATCTCATACCCTGTTTCACCATTAAATTCGACTTCACATTTGGCTGCCCTTTGAGCATTCTCTCCAAGTATTTCCATAGCCATGGGTGATATCTCACCTACCCATTTTTTAGAAAACTCTCTCATGCTATTCATCCTCTCCATACACTTGATTCTAATTTCCTCTAACATAGTAATGATAGACTTGTGCCTAGCTGCCAATATCCAACTATTGAATGTCTCACACATGTTGTTCTCAACTACATCACACTTACTATGGTCTTTGAAATATGCCCTACACCATGTTTCCTTGTTGTATTTCATTAAGTCCTGAACAATATTTCCCCCCAGCTGGTCCATTTCATCCAACTTCTTGCTAAAGTAAACCTCAAATGTAGCTCTTGCGCACTGCCAGAATTTTTTCCTTCTTTCCTCACCAGGCCAAGTTTGCTTCCAATTAGCCCAGATATGTCTAGCACACCATCTCATTTCAGCATTTGGCAATAACTGAGTTATTGCTAGATGAAGACCCTACAGTCATAAAAATTATATTGTTATAACTTAAACATAAATGAAAACAATTACACTTTAAAGAAAGAGTATTAGAAACCATACCTTCTGCATATCAGACATGACTGTCAGCCCTTCTCCTTCAGTTTCTGTCAAGTTTAGATCATGCTTGAGACACCTGATAAACCAAGACCATGTATCCTTTGATTCCTTTTCAACTACTGCCCAAGCCACAGGGAACATTTGATTATTTCCATCCTTGGAAATGCAGGAAAGCAGTTCACCTTTACATGTCCCCTTTAGGAATGCACCATCAAAGCCAATTATGTTTCTGCACCCTTCTAACCATCCAGTTTTCAATGCTTCAAGACAGACATAAATGCCCATAAAGACTTCCTTGCCAGAAACTGAATCCTTAGATGTCCTTATCACTACAGTAGTGCCAGGATTAGTAGACTTCAGCATTTCTGCATAATCATGAAGCCTAGCAAATTCTTTCTTGTAATCACCCATATTCTCCTTCATAACTATCATTTTTGCTCTTCTACAGGAAGTTTTACTCACATACAAGCCATATGATTGCCTAAGTAAGGCTTGAATCTGATGAAGTTTAATTTGAGGCTCACTAACTATTCTGTCTTTGAATTTTTTTGCAATCCATGGTGGGTTACACATCTTGTTCCTTGTTTTCTTGTAGCATTTATGGACAGGGTAGTATGTAATACCCTAAAGTTTCTGATGCTGCCTTCAATGCTACCAAGGATATGCCATGGACATCCTTTTTTTGTGCACTTTGCCCTAACCCTTTCCTTCTCATTAGGTTTCAACTTAAGGTTGACACCTTTTTGAATAGAATATGTCTGCAATGCCTCCCTAAACTGTACAACATTCTCAAAGATCATATACAGTTCAAAAAATATTTTTTTGGAAGTTGTATCAAAATACACCTTCTTACTTGGATTCCTAGCTGGAGCATCCCTTACTTCATCAGGGCCAACAGGTTCTCTGTCATCATCACTACACTCACTACCTGGATCTGAGCTATCAAAATACTGGTCATCCCCTCCTAGTTTCCCTTCATATTTTCCCCTTCTGTTCTTATGCATATCTTCAAAACCATCATCTACACCAACTGGACCAGATGGTATCTCATCTACATTTACTTGGGCATCCTTCTTTTTGTTGAGTTTAGGCTGTCTAATTTCAACTAAATCGTCTTCCAAATCACTACACTCTTCAATGTTCTCATCTACATCAAATAGTGAGTCAGACCCTTCAGAATCATCAAGGTCCTCATCAGATTCAGATTCTGATGTTTGAAGGTGATAGGAAGAGAAGTTATTACTTTCACCTTCATCTGATTCTTCTATCTCTTCATTTAACCCACTGTCATGCCCCTCTGTTTGTATAGTGGGGTCTAGTTCAGTTATGTCCTCAACAAGAATAGGCTCACTAATTTTATGGACAATACAAACATCAACAAAGTCACCACCTTTCAATGTATTAAGAAAATTTAACACATCAGCATCTGTTTTTAAAATGAAATAGGCACCACTTTTGTTAACTTTACATCCAAACAAATCCACTTCTAAAAATCCTAAGTCCCTAGCAAACTTGTGAAACAACATAATATGTAGCTCATCCACATCAACTGTAGCTAAGTGAGGACAGGTTAGTCCATTTGCATACCTTAGGTCAGGGTCGGATACAAAATTACCAATGTGGTGGATTTGTAGGTTAACTAGGGTTGAAGCCATTTTCTTTTCATACCTGCAAAGAAACAAAAAAAAACAGTGTTATCAATGACTATTTGTTATCAAAAGTTGCACCTTTACACAACTCCATAAACAAACCAACAAAAAAGACAGATTTTTAAAGTAAAAAAGCATCCAAGATTCCTTTTTCGTCCCCACAATGCCTTATAATATTCAGAAAATACTGTGGTGGACCGCTAACATGAACGAGACCCAACAAAAACACCAAGACACTAGGATGAAATTCTGATTTGAAAACAAAAACCCAAAACACTAAAGAGAATAACCAAATATGCCATTACATGCATGACACTACATTAAAAAGGCCTTTCACTCTAACATGTAGCAAAACACAACAAAAGCCCTATATATTAAGGGATATTAAACAGCAATTACGACCTAACCCAACCTCCCCCTAAAAAATCCTAAACAGAGCAAAATCCCCATAAATAGAAGGAAATGAAGAACAATAAAGACAAAATATGAAGAATAAATGAAGAAACTTACCCCACAAACTTTGATAACAACTGTACAGATGAAAATCCCGGCAAGAACGACGGAGAAGAGAGGAGCGACTCACTGTTGTTCGATACTATCTAAGCCCTAATTTAGCGGGGTAATTGTAAAATAAGGGGAAATGTGGGTTGGGGGGGGGGGGGAATAATTTTTTATCCTATTTGGCCATCAGATGTGACTTGGAGCCTACGTGGATATATTTTATTGACGTGGCGTCCTACGTGTAGGCGATTGTCAAACACGCACTGGCAGCCTCATTGGATAAGCATTTATTATTCACGTTTTGAATGAGTATAAGTGTTTAATTGGCAAATATGTAAGTTTGGGGACCGGCATGACAAAGTGGGTGAAGTACAGGTGCCATTTAGGCCATTCTGCCTATTTAAAATTATAAGAAATACCAAAAATTCTTAGAATATTCATTGCATATAAATTTAGGTGTACTTACATTTTTAGAATTTAATTACATTTATTAGATGCATATTAAATAAAAATCTCAAAAATACCATGGTCATTTGATTCTTAGCTTTTAATTTTAAATCATTAATTTTCTTTCATTAGTGCTAAATTAATTAATTGTTAGGAATAAATTTGATTTAGAAATTAACTTAGGTTCTTAATTAATTTGATTAGGATTTTTAATTAAAAAGGGAAAAAAAACAAAGAAAAAGAATTAAGGAGTATGCTGGGTTTTGTTTAAATTTGGGCCGAAGACAATTTCAATGGCCCAAATCTCACCCAACACAGTTAGCCTACCCGGTCCAATTCCTCCCTTTATCAAATGACCCCGTTTCATTAAAACAAAATCACATTCGTTGATCACCTTAGATCCTAACGGCTGTGAACTGAACCCCCCTCCCCTTTATTATTGTCCGAAATTAGATCCCCCCAAACCCTAGAGACCTCCAAAAGTTCATCTCCCTCACCTCTCTATCATCTTCACCGTCTGTCGCCACCGGAAGTCGCCCACAGCGGCGGTGCCACCCCAAATGCCCCCAAAATCACACCCTAGACTCCTCTCCTCATCCTCAACCCAAAGCTACCATCAGTTTTCCCAAAATCCCCACCAAACCGCCAAATTCTAGACCTAGAAATACTCAGAAATCCTAATTTCAGTGGTTTGATTCCTTCGAGGTTTCCAAGAACGATTCGACCTGAAACTTGTGTTAATCGTTTGTTCTCAACAAGAACTTTCAATTAATACCAGTTTTGGCTAGGGGTGTGCATTCGATTTACCGATTCGATTTTGACCCTTATCGATTATCGATTTGTACATATGCTTATCGTTATCGTTTCAATAAGGTTTCGATTTTTTCGATTTCGATTTATCGATTTTCGGGGCTTATCAATTCGGTTATTGATTACACCAATAAGAAAATTTGCGAGATTCCACGAAAAGTATATCGCTATAAACACACCTAACTAATATGGACAAAAAGAAGCTAAAATAAGACGAACACCGTTTATGACATAAAAATTGTGTCAACAAGCACATGCAACGAAACTAAAGTAAGGGATCAAATGTATACCACCAACACTCCAACGATATAAAAAAAAATACATCATCACGCTAATTCTATTTTCCATTAATTTGAACTTCATTCCCTTGAGCTTTAAATATGATCATTCCCTAAATGTTGTATCCCTTGTTGAAAGTCCTAACCTTTAAACCTGGAAGAAATTAAGAAAAATATTAAGAACTTTGTGATACATCATATTCTTTTACAAGTATATTATTTAAAATGGAGAACTTACATAGCAGCTAACAAACTCTAGCAAACATCGTCGGTGGAAGCTTCTTTGCCAAGATTAATAAAATCTAATAAGAATATATATTAACAAGTCAAGCAATTAATATATTATTTGACTATCTTAAGTAATACAACAAAATTAATTAAAATATACATACCTTCCTCGAGTGTCTCGAGAAAATCTAAATCTTCCTCAACAGGAAGCGATTCACTCCGAATATATTAACTTTGTGATTTAAAGTCTAAGCAAATCTTCTACAAATGTAAGAGAACGTATGAATAGCTGTCTTTTAAAACTACATTAGTTGTTTTAACTTAAAAAAGAATTCTTGGATATATTTTTTAAAATATTTTGTTTTGTTTACCAATAAATGTTGTTAGTAAAATAAACAAACATATTTGTGATATTCAGAAATCTTATTGGAAACATTCTTTCTCACAGCGGGCTAAGATAATCTCTTGCTAACTTGACTGTTAAAAATAATTAGTGTAAATTTACTTATTTTTTAAGATTTTCGTCTATTCTGTCTTTTCAGATTTGACACCAAACCATAATATTCAGCTTTTAAATGAAACTTCAACAGCTCTGTCCACGTGAAATTTCATTGGTAGAATTCTTGTAAGTTGTAACACTTGAAAGGGTATTATAGAATAAGGGTATATTTGTCTTTTTAGTATATCTTATCGGTTTATCGATAAACCGATAACCGAAGAGGACAAAATCGAAATCGATAACTCGATAAGGAAAATTTCGAAATCGAAATCGAAACCGTTATCGATAAACCGATAACAAATAATCGATTCGATTTATCAATAAACCGATTCGAATGCACACCCCTAGTTTTGGCTCATATATATCGAAGAGCGCTAGAGTCTGTTCAAGTCAGCCACCTTTGTTTCCTAGATACTTGAGAGGTATTGTGACGATCCGGCCGGTCGTCTCATGAGTTACCGGTCCGTTTTCCCCATTTCTGCTCCTATTTGCTTTGTTCATCTGTGTTGTGAGGTATCGGTTGGTTGGATTGAATCCGGATTGGTTTCGGTGAAGTTGGAGACACTTAGTCTCTTTTAAGAAAGCTTAAGTTGGAAAAGTCAACCGGATATTGGCTTATGTGTTAGAGGGCTCAGATGTGAGTTTGATGGTTCGGTTAGCTTCGGGAGGTGATTCGTGACTTAGGAGCGCGATCGGAATGGGTTTTGGATGTGTAGAGAAGATTTAGGCTTGAATTGGCGAAGTTGAGATTTTGGCGATTTCCGGTTGATAGGCGAGATTTTGGTATAGGGGTCGGAATGGAATTCCGAGAGTTGCAGTAGCTTCGTTAGGTCATTTGGGTAGTGTGTGTAAAATTTCAGGTCATTTGGAGGTGGTTTGGTTGGGTTTTTGATCAAAAGCGTATTTCGGAAGAATTGAGAAACTTAGGCTTGAATTCGATGTGATTTGGTAGATTTGATGTTGTTTGAGGTGTTTTGACGATTGGAACGAGTTTGAATAAGGTATTGGGTTATGTTTGTGCTTTTAGTTGAGGTCCCGGGGGCCTCGGGGTGATTTCGGGTGGTTATCGAAAGAGTTGAAGTGTAATTGCAGCTACAGATTTTTCCGCTTCTGGTATTTCCGCACCTGCGGAAATGGGACCGCAGGTGCGATGCCGCAAGTGCGAGGTAACCAGCCGCAGATGCGAGAAGGGGGCTGGCGAGCAGTTTCGGCAGAAGCGGTCGAGGTGGCCGCATCTGCGAAGCCGCAGATGCGGAATTTTTGCTGCAGATGCGATTTTGGGGACTTATGTGAATTTCCGCAGAAGCGGATGGATTGACCGCATATGCGGTACCGCAGAAGCGGGTTTTGGACCGCAGATGCAGAAAGGCCTGGGCAGAATGTATATATTTCATACTTCATGATTTTTGAAGGGTTTAACCATTTTTGAACTCGGAATTGGGAGCTTTGGGCGATTTTGAGGAGAGAAATTAAAGAGACTTCGTAGAGGTAAGGATTTTGGACTTAAAACACATTTCTATGGTAGAATTTCATGAATTAAGGCTGTAATTAGGAGGATTAAAGGGCTAAAAATGGGAGAGCTGGGGCTTGGAATTCTGGAATTTTGATTTGGGATTTGAAGGGTCATTTGGACTCCGATTTTGGTGTTCTTTATATGCATAGACCGTGGGGAGATAAGGAACCCGTTGATATAAAAATTTCTGAGTTTCGAGAAGTGGGCCCGGGGCTCGGGTTTTGCTAATTTCGGGATTTTTGGTATTTTTCGATTGTTTTCGCTTGGGCTTTGTTCCCTTAGCATATTGTGACGTTATCGTTCTGATTTTTACTAGATTCGACGCGAGTAGAGGCCGATTCGAGTGGCAAAGGCGTCGCGGAGTAGTATTTTCACTGGTTTGAGGTAAGTAACCATTGTAAATTTGGAACTGAGGGTACAAACCCCGGTATTTGACTTGATTTGGTAAATGCGGTGACGCACATGCTAGGTGACGAGCGTGTGGGCATGCACCGGTAGGGATTGTGACTTGGTCCGTCCCGTAGCGACTATTAAGCCGCGTATTTTATTTGAAAACGATATATTATTCTGGATTTTAGATCCTTATACTGTATTATGGGCTTTATGCCATGTTTGGGGCCTCGTGCCGATCTGTAGCAACCCTTAGGGGCATTTTAACAATTTTCCTCACTTTACTTGTTAAAAGCATAGCCTCAGTCCTGTTTTTACCTGTTAAATGTTTAAAACTGGATTTATCATTCTACTCCTACTGTGAGGACTGTTAGGCTAAGTTCCCTAATTTCTGTTGTGATGCCCGAGAGGCTGTGAGGCTAATGACTGAGAGAGGTTGAGAACCTTATAGTAAGGATATTATATGTATATATTATGGATCGGGCTGCACGCCGCAGCGATACTTATATGGATCGGGCTGCACGCCGCAGCGATATATAAATATATATTGGATCGGGCTACACGCCGCAGCGATATGACGCTTGGGCTGTAGGAGCCCCTCGAGAGTCTGCACACCCCCAGTGAGCGTAGTCGACTATATATACATGGATCGGGTTGCGCGCCGCAGCGGTTATTATGATTTCTATTATTATGGGTTAATACTGAGCCGAGTGCTAATAGTGAATATTGTGTGACTAGAGTTGAGTCACGTGTGACTGAAAGGCTGCCCGAGGGGCTATGTTTTGAGTGATCTCTTGCCCAAGGGGCCCTGTTATGATGTCTTTACTGCTTTCACTATTTTTATGAACAAGCCACTGTTGGATATATTTGTCAAGTTACTGATTTCAAAGTTTAAACTAAAAATAATGAACTTATGACAGAACTGATTTTAAAGTTATATGTTTTGAACCGCTCGTCACTGCTTTCAGTCCATTATTAACTTTAGTTACTTACTGAGTTGGCGTACTCACGTTACTCCCTGCACCTTGCGTGCAGATCCAGGTGCCCGAGAGGCCGAGTGAGAGCTTTCAGCTGTTTTCCAGCATTTGTTGGGGATTTCGAGGTAGCTGCATGGCGTCCGCAGCCCTGATTTCTCCCTTCTATCTTATTACTTTCCGCATTTCTAGACTATCTATGTAGTAGGTTGTTCAGACTTATATTAGAGGCTCGAGACTCGTGACACCAGATCAGTGTGGGCTGTGTAGTCTCTATGTCTTGTTGATTTCCGCATATCTTCCTTGTTGTTTTAAACACTTATTGCGATATTGGTAATTAAACCGTGTTAGCAAATGACTTATTAAATGAATATGGGTCGTGGTTTGATAGTTGGTCCGGCTTGCCTAGTAATGGGATAGGCGCCATCACGACCGGTGTTTGAGGTCGTGATAAGTTGGTATCAGAGCCTAGGTTACATGGGTCTCACGAGTCATGAGCCGATTTAGTAGAGTCTCGCGGATCAGTACAGAGACGTCTGTATTTATCCTCGAGAGGCTGTAGAACCTTTAGGAAACTTCACATTCTTGAAACTCTTATCATGCGAGTTTGTTGATCCGAGTACTAAACTTCTGTTGTTCTATTCTCTCACAAATGGTGAGGACACGCGCTACTAGACAGGGTGGACGACCACCAGTGCCACCAGCTGTGCCCACCAGAGGCCGAGGACGCGATCGTGGTCGCGGTAGAGGTAGATCAGCGGGGGCAGCACCTGTAGATCCACCAGCTGCCCCAGTTCAGGACCAGGTCCCAGTTGTGGACGCTGCAGCAGCACCAGCTCAGGCACCAGCTGTGCCTATTGTGATTCCAGGCCTTCAGAAGGCTCTAGCTCAGATATTATCAGTGTGTACCGGTTTGGCTCAGGCGGTCTCAGCTACTACGGCCGCAACTACTTCACAGACCGGGGGAGGGATCAGACCCCCGTTGCTCGCACACCTGATCAGGTTGTGCAGGGACTCCAGACACCGGGGGCACCTCCAGCCCAGCCGGTTGTACCAGCTCATGAGTTTGTAGTGCCAGTTATGCCGAATGATGAGCAGCGTCGACTTGAGAAGTTTGGTAGGCTCCAGCCTCCGACATTCAGCGATGCAGAGGGAGAGGATGCCCAGGGATTTTTGGATAAGTGCCAGAGGATGCTTCGTACAGCAGGGATTCTAGAGACTAGTGGTGTGGCATTTACCACCTTTCAGTTTTCCAGGGCTGCCTTCACTTGGTGGGAGGCGTATGAGAGGCGTAGGCCTGCTGGAGCAGCTTCAGGAACTCCTAGATAAGGGGTTCTTTCGGCCTAGTGTGTCACCTTGGGGTGCGCCGGTTCTGTTTGTGAAAAAGAAGGATGTCACGATGAGAATGTGCATTGATTATAGACAATTGAACAAAGTAACAGTTAAGAACAAGTATCCTTTGCCTCGCATTGATGATTTATTCGGCCAACTTCAGGGAGCGAGGGTATTCTCCAAGATTGATCTCCGTTCGGGTTATCACCAGCTAAAGATCAGGGATTCGTATATTCTTAAGACGACCTTCAGGACCAGATATGGTTACTATGAGTTCCTAGTTATGTCTTTTGGGCTGACCAATGCCCCAGCAGCGTTCATGCGTCTGATAAACAGCGTGTTTCGGCCTTATCTTGACTCATTTGTCATAGTTTTCATTGATGATATCCTGGTATATTCGCGTAGTCAGGAGGAGCACGCGGAGCATTTGAGGGTTGTGTTGCAGAGGTTGTAGGAGGAGAAGCTTTATGCAAAGTTCTCCAAGTGTGAGTTTTGGCTCAGTTCAGTGGCATTCTTGGGACACGTGGTGTCCAGTGAGGGTATTCAGGTCGACCCAAAGAAGATAGAGGCGATTCAGAGTTAGCCCAGACCGTCCTCAGCCACAGAGATTCGTGGTTTTCTTGGTTTGGCAGGCTATTATCGCCGGTTTGTTTAGGGATTCTCATCTATCGCATCGCCCTTGACCAAGTTGACTCAGAAGGGTGCTTCATTTGTATGGTCGGACGAGTGTGAGGAGAGCTTTCAGAAGCTCAAGATAGCTTTGACCACAACTCCAGTGTTGGTTTTGCCATCAGCTTCAGGTTCATATACAGTGTATTGTGATGCTTCGAGAGTAGGGATTGGTTGTGTATTGATGCAGGAGGGTAGAGTTATTTCATATGCTTCTCGTCAGTTGAAGCCCCATGAGAAGAACTACCCCGTTCATGATTTGGAGTTGGCTGCCATAGTTCACGCATTGAAGATTTGGAGGCATTACTT